>NC_056728.1:1787766224-1787816224 GCF_019279795.1 Protopterus annectens | reverse complement strand
ACATTCGCTGCAGTCAGCATTCCATGCACTATTTCGAATTAGTGAAAATTCGATCTAGTGTATGGAACCCATGTATATATATATATATATATATATATATATATATATATATATATTATATATATATATATATATATATATATATATGTATATAAATATATTTATACATATATTTTTTTTTCTGTGTGCATACTACATGTGTGTCTGCAGCCAGCTGCTATCGCCCCTGAGTTAGCCACTCACTGATAGGCCTGATATGCTACACAAAAGCAAACCGTTTTGGTTTATGCAGTCCATGGGCATATGGCAGTGCACTTTAACTTAGGTTATTTTGTTTAATAATGTGCACACTACAGTTGCTCCACCCCTGTGCAACTTGACTGTCCCCCACCCCCACTATACTGGTGTTGTCCATGATAAAAACCTGTGGGATACTTTGATGAGACTGTGGGAGATTGTTTATTATATACAGCAGAAAATTTGTTTAAAAATGAGAATGCTTCTGTTTTGTGCAAATTTTACTACTTGGAACCAGGGGTGTGTTGTGAACTTGTTTAAAGCTGTGAGGTCAGATTTGGAGGTAGGGAGATAATCTTTTGAGTCTAAATCTGCAAGGCACATTTGAGTTTACAGCAGTCCCTCATTTTACATTAATGAGTTATCTTTAAATCTTGAGCTTTATGTCAGACCAGTACTGATTAAGTAATTATCAGTATTGGAATATGGGGTGGGGTGGGGGGGGGGGGTCAGATGAAGTTTTTGTTTCCTTTGGTTACAAAAATTCTCATTTGTCATTCTTGCTATATAAAAGAATGAAGGCACTGTACTACTGGTGAGACACCGAGCATGCACTAATAAGTTGTCCAAACATTATTTAGTAACAAGTAAGCTTATTTTTATTCATGAGTTTTTATCTAGATTAAAGGCAAGTGTTAACCTCCTCTCTGTTGTCATCTACTTTATCTTTAAAAAGTAGTAAGAGATAGCATGTGGGATTTTTATTTATTTTTTGTTGACCTTGGAGATTTAGGTTTTACCATACACGTTTTTCACAATATAAGCAAAATAATAAACTTGTGATTTAATTTCTCGTGTCACCGGCAGTGCCATTTTAAGGGTGCATGGTAGGGCTATTTCACAAACCATTTGGGAATCAATCATGAACGTATACATTTCATGTTGGTTAAGTGTCTCTAATTTTCGGACAGATGCCCTTCATTTTCATGAGTTTTGTCCTTGATTTCAAGTCTGGAGGACAAGAGGTATACCACCTGCATTCAGGAATGATCTACCATTCTGAAAGTGTGCTGCCAGCAGGGTTTACATGGAACTGACTAGAGAACAGCACAAACTATGAAGTTTGTAGCACTTCATAAAAAAGGAGGGGAAATGAAAACATTTCAGGGCCCAGCATTTTTTTTGTTTATTAAATATTGTTTCATATTTGTTAAATGTGCACATTTAAAATGTAGAACTTTGTTGCTGTTTTTACAGTATTAGATTTCATACCAAAGAAATCTCATAGGAGAAATAAACACAGGTCAGGGCGCAACATATTTGCTATTTTGTTGATTATATATTGTTTCATATTTGTTAAAAGTGCACAGATTATTTTGTTGTTTTTTATGTATTAGATTTTATAGCAAAAAATGTTAGATTTGACTGAATCCAAAGGAAAACAAATAAGACAATAAGAGAGTATGAATAAACATAACCAGAAAACTGTTTATGCACTGATTTATTTTTTTATTTATTTTACATTTGTTGACCGGGCTAGTCTAACTGGATATATGTCCATTTTCAGTAGAGGCCCAGGGAGAAAAGCTCCAAACATGAATAGTGACAATGTTAAACATATGTAAAAAAGACATTTAAAATCACATAAAGTGAAAACATTGGTAAAAAGAAATTATAATACTCAGGTTATAAACTCTGAAAATATTACTGTAAAAATTATACTTAAAAAAACAAAATTATTAGAGTAAAGGAAACAATTATACTAAATACAATAGTGGGTACGAGTACAACCCAATAAAGAGAGAGAAAGGGTTTTATATTATATAAAATTACTAAGAAGAAAAGAGTAGCACCTAGATTAGGTGGCATAGGATAGAGGAGTAGGGAGAGGTGTTAGAGAAGGAAGGGGGAAGATATCAGTCTGGGTTAGCACATTGGCAAAGCCAATGAGTTTTAAGATGTTCTCTGAGGTCTTTCTTAAATAGAGGAATAGATGCTAAGTTTGATAGTTCAGAAGGAAGTTGATTCCAGTTTTTACCTGCTGTGTTAGAGAAAAGTGAGTTATATTACTATTTAATATATAATTAACATCCATTTTAAAGGCAGATGTTGAACTTCATTATAGAAGTAAAGCAGAACATTTAAACCATATGTGCAGCACTGAAAAATTATTGTGCAAATGAAATAAAATGATCTAAATCTTTTTAAGCATGCATCCTAAAAAATACACTGGAGACTTCACAGAGCAACACATACCTTTCAACTGTTCAGATTTTCATTGAATGCCCATTTTGTTACCTCATATTTTTTGTCCATTCCTCATAAAATGCGTGTTTTTCTGGCAAATCATTCAGGCTGGAAGTCACTAAATAATGATCGACATTTGAGTGTCATACTCTATAGCCTTCAGAAAAGGCATGCTAATCGAAAACTTGTAATTTGGCAGCTTTCTAAGCTTATAAGAACATATAAGAACATATGTTAAAATTTGTCCCTGATTTTGGACCTTTATCCCTCTGTTATTTTGTACTTTGTCCAAGTTTTTTATGATAAGTTGAAAGTTTTGCAAAACATTATCATCCTTATGGAGGATACCTTGTAAAAAACATTCATTGGTCTGAAACAAAGTACCCAAAAATTGTTCTCAGCCAATAGCCAGTAATCCACAGGAATGTTTAATCAATAAAAATTCAGTAAAAATGAGCAGTAGTCATGTCATTAACCATCCACAGCAGACGACAAGTAGTCCAAGAAGTAGGCACAAGGCAAATAATCCAATCTTGTGCCTACTTCTTGGAATATTTGTCTTGTGCTTTGGATGGTTAATGACATGACTACTGCTCGTTTTTATTGAATTTTTATTGATTAAACATTCCTGTGGATTACTGGCTATTGGCGGAGAACAATTTTTGGGTACTTTGTTTCAGGCCAAGGAGTGTTTTTTACAAGGTGTTCTGATCTTTTTTACACTCTGTTACACTAGTTTTTTTGTTGTCTTTATGAAGGATAGCAACTTACAAAGTTTTGTGTAGGGTTTAAGGTGTAAAGGTGTACCAGCATAGAGTACCAGCATAGATTCACAATACTGTTTCTGATCGACTACACTATAAATACAGATAGTCTGACTCTGTTAGTGGAGCAGCTGCTAAACAGACCTGAGTGAGACTGTGCTGCATTAATATGTTCTCATGAAAATATATGTTACAAGACTTTATGTGGTCTTAGCCTTTTTGTGACTTTGTTTTTTTTTTAATTTGTTGTACAAATATATCTGTTTGTAAATGTGCCTTTGTACATGTATGTTTTGCTGTTTGCATATGTGTGTGTGTGTGTGTGTGTGTGTGTGTGTGTGTGTGTGTGTGTGTGTCTGTGTGTATGCATGTGTGGTGCATACATCTTTTATCTGTGTGCTAATAATTCTCTGAGGAATTTTCTTTTTTCTTTTTTTTCTTTTTTTTTAGAAGCAAACCCAATTCATGAAGAGAATGAGTTGGAAACAGATGGTGGACAAGCATTTATCTCTCAAAATGATGAACTGGAGAATGTATATGCAACAACAATAAGCAATGGCACTATAGAACAAAACAATGGTGTTAAGCAGATTATAAATCCTTTACTGGAAAAACCTACGTCAACAGTAACTGACCAATCTAATACTGATGAAATCCAGAAACCTGCAGAGCAGGCCCATAGTACAGCACTTCGTATGTTACAGGGAAACAGTTTATGGATCACTGATGTAGCATCCTGTACAGAACAGGCAGACCACCTGAAGACCAAAGGTACCCCTCACTCTACTGAGCAGGTAGAGTGCTTACAGACTATAGCACCACCTGTAGGACAGGCAGATTGCTTACAGACTGTTGTACCCTCTGCAGGACTGGTGGGTGTAGTACATTCCACAGAACATGAGGACAGCTCTTTATGCCTGAATCAAACCACGTCAGCGGTGTCTTCAAATACAGGTAGGACATCAGATATCATTCAGCATAGTGTGGTGTACTTTGTTATCTTATCTTATTTATTTATTTCCATTTGTTAACCAGGATCTCATAGAACCCCTTTTCAGGAGACCAAGGGACAAAAACTAAATTTTAAACCTTCATCTTGCACACTTCCTATTGAATTTGCTTTGCAGATGCTAGCTTAACTTCATCACTGTTTCTGCTCACTTCTTTTCTGAATGATTTCTTTGTTACCTTTTTGTAGTAGTTTATTTTTTCAATTCTGCCTAGCGTGAAAACTACTTTCCTGGCCAAGTTTTCATCTCTAGTTTTCCTTTTAGTTTCAGTCCTCTCTGTGTTTGAGTAGTTGTTTTTGTGTTACCCTCGTCTTCATGTGTTCATTCATTTAGGACTTTTTTTTTCCTGCAGGCCTTAATACCACACTTCCACACAACTCCCTTAGCTAGATGCATCTGTGTTTTGTATTTGTTGTCTTGGTACTGCCCTAACAACATTGTAGCCTTCATTGTTTAATACTGCTTTATACTGCTTTGTATTGCATTTGACAGATGTATTTATGCTCTCTAGGACCTCTGTTTTGGGTATTACAATATCGGATAACTGACATACTTTCCAGTGTATTTGTACTGATGTACTTTTTCTTTCTTTACTGTGTTGCTTCCCCATTGTACAGGTCTGATTGGTGCAGCTGGCTGTTGATTGATTGTGTCTGGCTTTCCTAAAGCAAGCTTGCAATACAGATTTTAGCAATCTGAGTTGGAACTATACAAACTGAAGTTATTGTCAATGTGTGCTGCTTTAAAATATACCTGTGATGAATCTGTTGTGAAAAATTAAAGTTTTTACAGCTCAATGACTACCTACTACCCTCCGTCATGACATGGTATCAGAAGTAAACAACTTATGTCCTGCAGTTTAACAATAAGGGAGATGTTACAAATCGACCCCACAAATCCCTTTGATTTCTTTCAACCAGCTCCATGGCCTAGTTTGAAACAGAGGCGTGTCCTCTAACAGATAGCAGCTAATAAGATGGCAAAGTGAAAGTAAGTCCTTTGCTATATTCTTGTCAATGTTATAAAAGGGTAGGTGAATGGGGTGCCTGCCATAGATTACAACTTGGGGAGCACTGAACTTTAAAAAAAAAGATCAACATTTTACAAGCTCTCATTGATTAAGTAAACATGATCATTTAATGACAGCTTGTAAGCTGTCAAATGAAGGCAGTTTGTAAAATCTTAGACTGATCTGATTTTAAGGGCAGTTTACAAGTTGTCTACCTTTAAAACAAATCAACTTTAGAGTTAGATGGTTTATAAACTGTCTGTAAGCAACTGAGATCATTTAATGACAGCTTGTAAACTGTCAGTGTGTTCTTTTTATTTAACAATTTACAAGCTCTCAATAAGTAGTCGCAAGCAGCCGATTACTCATAGACAGTGAGATTGGCAGAAAGTAGTTGTGCTTCTCAGGGCACCAAATGCTCTTGCTACAGTTCTGAGAGATGTGAAAATAATGGTCAGTGCTTTCACTTTTGGTGATGCGGGATATTAGCTAAGATGTTGTGATCACAAAGGTGGATTAGTATTAGATTACATTGTGTTTAAGTACAGTGTGATGCATATACATACATGAATCCACAGATAAGTTCAGAAAGGAGAGGCAGGAGTGTCATTTGTGAGAAACCTTTATGAATTGTATGATTGTAGTATTATAGAGTTATATGAATTTGGTATTACAAAAGATGAGCAAATATGAAACAGAGTAGTTGTATACTTTGCAGACAGGGATGTATCACAAAAATTGCAGACAGAGCCTGAACTGATGCTGGAAAAAGCAATACAAACTGCATGTCATTCTGAGCAAACTGAAATACATGGCACAGAAATGAGGTCTGATAAAGGCATAGATGAGATCTGACACATTTCAAGCATTCTAAAAAGAATGGTGATAGCTAAAATACACAGCTGAAATGCAGGCACAATTAAAGAAGACATAGTAATTGTACTAGGTGCAGTCATGTACATGTTAATAATAAACTGTGTCCAGGCCATAATAAGAAGTGCCAGAGATGTAACAAGGTGGAGCATTTTGCATAAGTGTGCAAAATAAGATGGAGAAAGGGCAGCAGCGGAGGAGGAAATAGAAAGTTTTTTGTTTCTTACAGTCAGCCATAAAAGTCAAATCCTGATGAAATGTGCCACAGTTATTCATTCTATCATACATTCAGACCCCAAACTCTGAGCAGTAAAGCAAAAGGAGGTGGAGTTGCAATATATATAAAATACACCCACACCTCCAGGCTGGTAAAACAGTATGATGCACAGGAAACACAACAGGTACAGTTAACAATTAACAAGACCCCTATTCAACTTATAGCTACATATACGCCTCCAACCCTTACTCAAGATGCCCACTTCACCTATCTGGATCTCTTTAAATCTATCAAGATTCAACCCTTTACCCTGATCCTGGGTGACTTTAACTATCCAAAGATAGATTGGAAGAAATACTCATGCCAAAACACAAATTCCCAGAGATTCCTTGATTTCATCAATGCAAATGCCTTCGGCCAGTTGGTTGACATCCTCACAAGAGGTGAAAATATCTTGGACTTGGTATTAACCAACATGAGTGACCACTGCAGCATCCCTACAGTGCCATCATCCCTGGTAAGATCTGACCACAAAGTGGTCCCTTTTGAAGTCACCATCTCCCCTGACCACCAACACCCTAGCTAGGGTCAACCAAAAATACTTCTCCAAAGCTGATTACAACCTCTTGAGGGAAGATATAAACAACTTCACAGCCCCCTCTCCCTCCATAGGAACTGGCACATATGTTCAAACCTACACCAAAGTACTATATTAGCATTTATATAGCTGCATGGAATCAGGAATACCTGACAGGACAAAATCCACCTCTTCAAGGAACAGTAAACCTGTTTGGTGGACATCTGCAATAAATAAACTCTATAATAAAAGAAAAAAATTGCTGTCCATGACCAGGAAGGAGCAGGTGCCCAATTGGAAACAATCTCTCCTTAGCCTAAAAAAGTAAATAAGAGCACTAGTGAAATTCTCCAAAGCAAACTTTGAGTCCAAACTGACCACATCTACTAAAGACAACTATAAGGGTTTTTTCACATATGTCCGCATTCCCAAGGGAAGTACCCAGATCTGCTCAGAACTGGTAGTCAAGGACACCACATACACAAATACTGTAGATGTAGCCAACCTGCTGGCAGACAGGTTCAGTGAAAACTTCACCCCTCTGTCCCCCCATCAGTAAAACAGGACATCCCCAGTACCTGCCCCCCTCCCCTAATCTCTAGGGAGCAAGTCATTACTGCCCTGTCAAAGAAAAAAAATACAGCCTCTATAGGACCCAATAACATCCCAGGCTGCATCATACATGAACTCAGGCAGGAACTTTCAGCACTATTAGGCACCCTATTCAACCAAAACCTGAATACTGGCTTCATTCCAGCCAAGTGGAGGACAGCCAGCATCATCTCTTTGTATAAAGGTGGAGCATCCACCGATCCAGGAAATTATAGACTCGTCAGCCTAACTAGCCTGATCTGCAGGCCCATGAGGCAGATTATCATGGACCTCATTAACAAGGACATTGGAACCTCCAGACACTCGATCCAACACAGTTTGGTTTTATCAAGGGGAGGTCATGCCTGTTAAATTTGGTCGACTTCTATAAGACAGTCACCAAAGTCATGGATCAGGGGAAGATGGTGCACACCACCTACCTTGACCTAGCCAAAGCCTTCAGTACTATTCCCCACACAGGTATAATAGGTAAACTCTCTCAACTAGGTATCAATCCATATGTTACCAGATGGGTAGCAAACTGGCTCACTGATAGAACCCACCTTGTCAGAATAGGGAAGCCACCTCAAGCAGTAGACCTGTAACGAGCAGCATACCCCAGGGATTGGTCTTGGGGCCTCTGCTGTTTCGGATATACTTTTCTGCGGTGCAGGCCAAAACCAGTGGGATATGGCTGATCAAGTTTGCAGATGACTGCAAGCTGGGTGCTGTCATCAATTCCCCTAGTGATATGGATATCCTCCAAGACGGTCTCACCCAAACAAATGACTGGTGCCAGAAAAATGGCCTCAAAAATGGCCTCAAACTGAATGCCAAAAAAATGCATAATCGTCATCATCCCCTTTGGAGAGAGTGATATCCCCACAAATGATCACATTGATAATAAGACCATAAGCATGCAATCAGTTGTGAGGTACTTGGGCACCCAGGTTGATAGCAAACTGACTTTTGACCACCATATTGCCTCCATTGTATGGAAAGCTTTCTACATGGCCCACCTCATTAGTAAGGGTATCTCATCCAGGGACAAGGTCATCATAACATCCCTGTAATCTTCCCTTATAAGACCCATTACTGAGTACAATGCCCCTTTCGGCATGTACCTCACAAAGCACAAAACACATGCAGAAGCTGGAGAGACCACAGAGGTTCCGCACCAGGAGAATCCAGGGCCTCAAACATCTACCCTACACAGATAGGCTAAAGGCCCTGTCCCTCTACTCAGTCTCCTCCAGACTCCTCAGAGGTGACCGCTGTCTGGAAAACAAAGCAATCTCAGACCCTGCCCTGATGAGACTGCTGCATATCCGCAAGTCAAGCTCCACTTGAGTAACCAACATGCGTGACCTCAACCTGGTCTGTGACATCAATAGGACTTGTTGGTGGGACAGATTTGTGTCTCAAAGACTCCCCCTTTTGTGGAATAGACTCACTCTCCATGTCAAGCAGAGTATGTTATTAAACGTTTTTAAGCTCAACCTGGATAACTGGATGGGGAACAGAAAATACACCCCTGGGATTCTGCCTGTGTCCCTGCTGGAGAGTGACATAGGGTGCTGACTTGTTGGAACATGGGCTAAATTCTTGGCTAGACTTGGAAAGGCCTCAGGGCCAATAGCCTAGTAACTTCCTATGATCTTATGATCCTATGAAAGCTTCCAGTGGATGGTACACTGGTAAAGTTTGAGACAGACATAAGCACAGACATAACGGTGGTGCCAGCTAAAATAAGGCCTGCAGTATCTTTCTACACCCGTTTAACTATATTAAGGGTCCTCTTTTAAATTCTATCAAAAGTAGAATTAGAAATAGAACCTTTTGATATCATAGGGACAATATAGAAGACATTGATTGGTGCATTCTGCAGTTATGGTGATAAAGAAAAATGGTCAAATGAAAATTTGTATTGCAGTGAAATAGAAGAAGTTTATTTTACTCATGTTAGAAGACTTGGCACCTAAATTGTCTGAGGCAAGGATGATCTTATTATTAACTACAATCACTGGGCTCTGGGAAATACCTGTTAACAAATTAAAATAAAACACGGAGCCAAAGCTGACTGCAAAAACACTTTACTGGTGCTTCCTGGCACCTCGGCCACTGCCTTCAAGGGGACAAATACACGCCATTTCAGCAGTCCTTTATATATATGAGTAAACTGAATAACAATTAACACTCCATTGTCCAATTAAAACACAATACCCCACCATTAAAGTGCCAAGTTCCTACCCATACAAATCTTTAAATATAACTCAATGCATCTCCCCCCAAACATTATATACAACATTTCATCTTTCATCGATAATGTGACAAATATTTCAAACTGCAAACTAAATATAATGTATTAAGATTTATTTCTAAATTTACACCACTTGGGTATAACGTTCAAAAATTAATAATACATTTCTGTATATGATCATCTCCCTGGATGCAGTGAGGTTTGGCCAAAACACTAAAGAAAAAAACTAATGTCAGAGCCACCATGCACTAAATGAAAATATTGGGCCATGGGAATTTCTAATCTAACGTTCCTTATATCTCCCAGGTGTTCCATTTTCCATCTCTTAACCATCCTCTTAGTTTGCCCAACATGCCATTTTGTAGGTGTACACCCCCAGCCTATAGTGTACATCACTCCACATGAGCAACAGCTAAAGCGACTCACAGCTTTATAGTTCCTTCCATTAATTCTCCTACCATTTAAATTCTTAACCCTAATGCCCTAATGCATGCTTTGCATCTCCCACATGGAAAGGATCCATCTTGTGTTCCTTCCCCTTGTGGTTTTCTTAAACTAAGAAGCTCCTTTAAATTTAAAAACCTACTGTATCAAAATGTTACCCTGTGAGGAAAAATCCCATTCATACTCTCATCATATGTAATGATAGGCCAAAGTCTTGTAACCAACTCCCTCAAAAGTTTTGAAAAAGGAGAAAACCTATTGTCAAAAAAATTATCTCCTCACTGTCTTCTTCCATATTCCTACTTGACCAAACTCCACTATCATCATCAAATCTTTTCACATAGGCACCTGCCGCTATTGGAACCCCTTTTAATTTCATCTTCACCTTTTTTAACACTTCTTCAGTATACCCTCTACTCACCAACTTATTCCTAACCTTGTCAAATGCCTCATCCCCATATAGTAAAGAATTCAAAAGGTGTGGAGGATGCATGCTACTGGCAAAAAGGAAATTATTTACAGCACATTTTTTTAATAAAAGGCCTAAAATACACCTCCTCATTCCATCCAGTGAAAAATTCACCATCAAGGAATTGCATTACTTCTCTATGTGTTCTATAAGTAAATTTTAATCCACATGCATTTTGGTGCAACCCCTCCATAAACTCCTCAAACTCACCCATATCACCTTTACATATAAAAATCAAATCATCTGTGCTGTGAGTGAAAATTAGTGTTTTAAATAAACAAATTTTCAAAGTAACCCATGAAAATGACAGCATATGAGGGGGTAAATGATGTCCCCATAGCTGTACCTTCCTTCTGCAAAAACATTTGTTTCTCAAACCTAAAACAATTGTGTGTAAGAGAAAACTCCAAAAGCTGGAGCAAAAAACTCGTATGAGGGCCTTGACCCATTATTTTACCAACTGCTTCCAAACCCCAAGTATTGCTAATACTAGTGTACAAACCCCTTGCATCAGTACTGACTCAATAAAAATTACTATCCAATTTCATTCCTCCAACTGAATCAGAAAATTCCTTGCTGTTCTTAATGTGTGAGAAAATTCTGAGCAAGTAAATCTTTAACTGAACATTATACCCAAGTGTTTTAAATTTTGACATAAATCTTAATGTAGCTGTGGTGGTGCAGCGGTAGCATTGTTGCCTCACAGCGAGTGGTTCTCCTGTTCAATTCTCAGCTGGAGTGCCTTCTGTGTGGAGTCTGCATGTCCTCCCCATGGTCGAGTGGTGTTTGAAAGAAGTGTGAATGGGTGTGCCTTCACTGAAGGTTGGACATCGGGCTGGCAACTCAACACCAAAAAAAAAAAAATCTACTGCCAGTCATTAGCAGACCGGAGTTCCACTGTGGTGACCCCTAACCAGGAAAAGACAAACAAACATTTAGTTTGAAATATTTGTCACATTATTGATGAAAAATGAAATGTTGTATATAATGTTTTGGGGGGAGATGCATTGAGTTGTATTTAAAGATTTGCATGGTTAGGAACTTGGCACTTTAATGGTGGGGTATTGTGTTTTAATTGGACAATGGAGTGTTAATTGTTATTCAGTTTACTCATGTGTAAAGGACTGCAGAAATGATGTGTATTTGTCCCCTTGAAGGCAGTGGTCGAGGTACCAGGAAGCACCAGTAAAGTGTTTTTGCAGTCAGCTCTGGCTCAGTGTTTTATTTTAATTTATTCAGTTTTTTGGTTTGTTGTTCTTCAAATACCTGTTAACCTCATCTGAATAAAATTGATGGCTTTCCTCACTGTAATCAGAAAGCTTGGACCACCTCATATTTTAATATATTCTAATAGGAGATGAGCACCCTTTTGAAAAAAAAAAAAACATGAAGGCAGTATTGTTGTAATGGACGATATCCTAGTTTTTGTATTAAACAAGGAAATGTACAATATGTGTTTGGAAGCAATATTTCGAACACTACTTAAGCAGTCAAGGTTTAAAACTCAGTGAAGAGAAGTAATATTTTGGGAAAATATCAACTCAGTATTTTTGGGACTGTATTGGAATAGATTAAATTAAACCAGATAAACAATGCGAAGCCAATTAAGGAATTACCACACCCATATAATAGGTTCATAGGTGTGTACTAGGCTAACGGCCCTGGAGCCTTTACAAGCCTAGCACATAGGATTACCCTGGCATCATGCCACCCGACCTTAGTTCCCAGTGCCTCTGTTGAGTAGAGCCACTGGAGTGATCCCGGGTTGAATTTTCTATTTCCCATCCACTCATCAAGAAGAAGAGGGCCAGTAAGGTGCTCTGTTTGACATGTATGGGAAGTCTATTCCATAGCATGAGCAGTCCCTGGGTTATGAACCTGTCCCCACAGCTTGTTCTGTTGATTGTGGTTATGAGGTTGACGTCTCTGGAGCGTGTGGTGTGGAGGGATTGGGATTTCTTTAGATGTAGCAATTCTAACAGAGCTGGGTCAGGCATGGCTTTGTAAGTCAAGCCTCTAAGTAGGCGATATGAGACAGAGAATAGTATCAGTTTTTTGAATCTATCCATATAGGACAAGTGTTTAATGCCTAGGATCCTCTTTGTGAGGCACTTTTAGAGCCTCTCCAGTTGTTGCAGGTATCTAGTGAGGCACATGCCAAATGGGGCATTGTACTCAATGAGTGGCCTAATGAGGGAAGAGTAGAAGGAGACAATGACCTCTTTCTTCCTGGATGCAAAACCTTTAATAATGAGATGTGCCACATAGAAGGAATTTCTGACCACAGTGGCAATGTGGTGGTCAAAAGACAGGTTGCTGTCAGCCTGCGTTCCCAGATCTCTTATAACGCCTTCTGTGTTCATTGGACTACCATCGATGTGGTAATTCATGGGAACTAGGTTTTTCCTAAAGGGGATGATGACACATTTTTTGGCATTGAGCTTAAGGCCATGGTTCTGGCACCAGTCGTTGGTCTCAGTGAGGCCTTTCTTTAGGATGTCAGCATCACTTGGGGAGTTAATAATAGCTCCCAACTTGCAATTCTTTGCTAACTTTGTCAGCCAGAGTCCCTTTGTGTTGGCCTGGACTTCAGAGAAGTAGATACCAAGCAGGAGAGGACCCAGGACTGAACCCTGTGGGA
Source organism: Protopterus annectens (assembly GCF_019279795.1). Taxonomy (NCBI): domain Eukaryota; kingdom Metazoa; phylum Chordata; order Ceratodontiformes; family Protopteridae; genus Protopterus; species Protopterus annectens. The sequence continues at coordinate 1,787,802,885 of NC_056728.1, read as the reverse complement.
TTCCCACTCATGACTGCTCGGCAGTCTGACTTGGAGTCAGCTATTTACACACTGTGGGTTCTATCTGTGAGCCAGTTGCAGCCCACCTAGTGTTATAGGGGTTGATGCCTAGCTTATTGAGTTTTTCTATGATTTTTTGAGTGGGGAATGGTATCAAAGGCTTTGGCCAGATCAACGTAGGCTGTATGAACCACCTTGCCATCATCCACAGCCCTAGTGACTGAATCAAAGAAGTCAACCAGGTTGAGCAGGCATGGTTGACCTTCACAAAACCAAACTTTGTGGGATCCAGAGTTTGGAGATCCCCCATATCCTTGTTTATTAGGTCCATGATGTTGCATTCTATAGCTTTGCGTATCAGACTCGTCAGGCTAATGGAGCGATAGTTCCCAGGGTCTGTAGTCGCTCCTCCTTTGTGGAAAGGGATGATTGTAGCAGTGTGCCATTTGGTAGGGACTAAGCTTGAGGTGAGGCTGTAATTAAACAGGGCACACAGATGAGGTGCCAGTTCACTCTGTAGTTCATGTATAACACAGCCAGGGATATTATCAGGCCCCATAGAACCTGTATTCTTGGCCTTGGGCAGTGCTGTTTTAACCTTTGCAGCAGTAATACTGGGTGCCTGGCAATCTACTGGTATTGTGATTGGTCCTTTGGGTGGGGGAGGTAAAATTGGCACTGAATCTGCCAGCCAGTATATTGGCAACATCTGCTGGCTCAGTATAGGAGGTACCATTGTGCAGTAGCTCAGGGCAAATATGGGTGTTGCCATGGAGATTCTTTACAGAACTATAGAAGGCCTTGTGGTTGTCTTTACTATCTGCTGCAATTCTCTTTTCATAGCTAGCTTTAGGAGATTTGATGAGGGATCTCAACTTTTTGTTGAGGCTGATAAGGGAGTTTTTCCAGTCTTGGGATTTCACCTTATTCTGCATCAGTTTCCTCCTTTTGTTGTAGAGTTTGTTTATGACAGGGGACCACAAGATTGTATTCCTTTTTTTGGAGGAGAGCATCTTGGTTCTATTGGGTATGGAGAGATCCAGGCATTTCTGTACGTGTTCATACAGTGCATTGGTGTATGATTCAGTGGTCATGCAACTATCCTCCATTTGCATGGGTGCCATGAAGTTAACTACCTCTGTTTTTAGAAGCCCAAAGTTAGCTTAGGAGAAGTTTTTCATGGTGGTTACCTTTGTGGGGCGGGTGAGATGGATGTGGATTTCCAAAGTGATTAGTTTGTGGTTGGATCTAACCAGGGAGAAGTTGACTAATTGTATAGAGCAATGGTCGCCCATGTTGGTAATGACCAGGTTAAGGATGTTGCTACCTCTAGTGGGGGTAAGAACGAGCTGGTCCAGGGCATTGGAATTAATGAATTCCAGGAAACATTGGGCAAGTGTATTTGTACATGAGTAGTTTTCCTAGTTAATAGAAGGGTAGTTGAAGTTACCCAGTATGAGAGTGTTAGGTTGGACCCTAATATTCTCCAGGGTACTTAGGAACATGGAGTGTGAGTCTTGGGACATAGTTGGGGACCTATATCAGGCTGCAACCTGAATCACTGTCTTACCCAATGTTAGATGCATCTGAAGTATCTCTGATGCGTTATGTTGGGCTACTAGTCTGGAGGTGTGTGCATCCTTTATAACTATGGAAACACCACCGCCTATGGAGCTTCAGTCCAAGATGTTCATCGTGCATACAGCTGCAGTCATAACAGATGGGTTTTCCTGCCGTCAGGCGGGTCCTCGGTCGGCCGAATTCCAAAGTCTAGGTCCGGCGTCGGTTGTCGTCGCTTCTTCCCTGACATCAGTGCGACAGGGGTATAAAAGAACCAGCCAACGCCATTTTCTTCAGTCTTTCTTGCTGCACGGTGCCCGAAGCAGAAGCAGTTCGCAAGTACCGGTCGGCCAGCTCCTGAGATTACGAATATTTTTCAACCAAAGTCTTCTTGAAAGCTAAGTACCCCGTTGGGGAAACTTTTCTTGCCTCAGACCGATGTCAGACAAAGTTAATAATTGCATTTCATGTGGGAAGCAAATTCCGCATAAGGATTTTCATTCCCTCTGCATTCCTTGCTTAGGCCCAGACCACGATGTCTCGGCCTGTCGTTTTTGTGCTACATTCAACAGACACATAAGCGTCGGGCGGAGTTCGCCCAACACTATTTTGGCAAAAAATTTAATTACATTATGTTGTCGGATACTCCGACTCCAGTTTTGAGTAAAAGACGCAAAGATAAGGACCGACATACGAGGTCCGCGACTTCTACCGACACCACGCTAAAGCCGACTACAGGTGCTCTGGTTCTCAGCGAGGCGCCTACGCAGCCCCTGACTACCGATGACACTTCATTGTCGGTGTCTTCTGTGCCCGAGGTCACAGGCTCTTCAGCCCACACCCCGACTACAGGTACCGAAGCCACTCTTGGCGGGGAAACTCAGAGTTTAGACAGGCCTGCCACCTCTCAAGGTGTCTTCAGGCCTTCTTCTTCTTTTTCCATTAAGGCTTTCACTAAGTCTAAAGCAGCCATGCATACTAAAAGACAAGCTCCACAGGGCCCCTCTCAAGGCCCCATGCCTAAAAAGCAGATGCTTAAAATGGCTGAGGATTTGATTACTCTTATCAGGGGTTCTCATCCCCCCTTGGACAAAAGGCCCAGAGTGGAGGAAGAATACCCTTCCTCGGACCAGGCCTCCATTACTTCAGAACATTCTGAAGACCAGGAACATTCATACTCCCCTTTTGAAGATTCTGATGTAGAGGAGTCCATTCCCTCTGTCTCCCCCCCTGAGGATTACTCTTTTGGGGAAACCTTACATACCTTGAGGGAACACTTCCACTGGGAAGGCCAAGAGTACTCAGACTCCAAGAAAAGGCTTAGAGATTTCCTTTTGCTCCCTCAGCACAGGCCTCTGGCTATACCTCCTGTCTTAGACATACTAGATGATGTGTATTCGGTGGCCAGCCTTAACCCAGATTCTTTACCTCCAGCTCCAGTCAAGCTTGACAGGTATTACCGGGTTCCTGATTCACACCAATTCCTATACAAAAGCCATGCAGCTGACCCTGAAACTATTTCACAGGGTCCCAAGGGAATTAAGGCCTCCACTGCCAAAAATCCATTACCTTCAGAGAGAGATTCCAGAGCTTTAGAAAGGTGGGGGAAAAAGGTATACACCTCGGCCACCTTAACCATGAGGGCATTAAACTGTCAGTTCCATATGTTAAAGTATCAACAGTTTCTGTTATCTCAGTTGAAAAGCAAAATGTCACAACCTGAACAACCAGACTTGAAGGAGTTGCAGGATTTCTTACATAGTGCAGAGCAAGTGGGTAAACATACCCTGCAATGTGGTTTTGATGCTTTAGAGGCCTCATGTAGAGCTGCTGTTACAGGATCAGTGATACGTAGACATGCTAGGCTCAAAGAGCAAACCTTACCAGATCATGTCAAAGCTAAATTACTAGATGCACCTCTTCAAAAGGATGTATTGTTTGGTGTTAAAGCTGAGGAGGTATTAAAGAAAATGGAGGAAAAGGCAAAATCAATGCAAACAGTGAAAGATTTCCTTCAGGTACAACCTCCACGTTTCAGTTGAAATTGGCCTTCAAAAAATTGGTCCTTTCCAGCCATGGATAGACCCCAAAGAGGTAGATACAGGCGCCCGAGGGGTAGAGGGCAATCTCAAGGATTATTTAGAGGCAGACAATGGCAAGCACCTACACAAAGAGGTGGTGAGGATAGTTCACAGACATTCAGAAAGCAGAACCAATGACTTTCCCCTTTGCATGCCAAGCAAGGCTCAAATGGCAGCACCTTTAGGTGGAAAACTGGCATTATTTTCGAAAAATTGGCATATTGTCACAAAAGACAAATGGATCTTGGACATTATAGACAGAGGCTACAGATTCCACTTTCACACCCTTCCAAAAATGAGAGGCATGCCAAACCTGCCACACAGTCAAAGGGCAGAGGCACAAAAACAGATTTCAGATCTCATGGACATGAAAGCTATTCATGAGGTACCTGCTCAAGAACAGGGTCAAGGTTTTTATTCCAGACTATTCCTGGTACCAAGGAAGGGCAAAGATTGGAGACCTATTTTGGACCTATCCATCCTAAACACATTTTACTGCACAAAATTCAAGATGCTCACATTACAGCAGCTTCTTCCCATGCTGGGCAAGGAGTCTTGGCTGGTAACATTGGACCTCAAGGAGGCATACCTGCATGTCCCAATCAGACAAGATTGCAGAAGATACCTCAGATTTCTTGCAGGTTCAACCCATTATCAATTCTCTGCATTGCCCTTTGGCTTATCTACTGCGCCCAGAGTGTTCACGAAATGCCTGGCATCAGTAATTGCCTTCTGCAGACTTCAAGGGATACAAATATACCCATATTTGGACGACTGCCTGATCCAAGCGGACAGCAAGCACATACTTCTGAAACATCTGGCGTTTGTAATAATGTTGTTGAATTCTCTGGGATGCACAGTCAACAAAAAGAAATCAAGGCTAATACCCTCTCAAACAATAATTTTCCTGGGTGCCAGCTTGAATACAAATACCCAGATGGCCTACCTCACGCCAGAGAAACAAGGGCAACTAACTCAATACTTCAGAAAACTGGCAACCTTCACCAGGCTGACTGCAAGGAAAATCCTGCAGGCTCTGGGATTCATGGCATCTTGCATCCTGCTAATCCCATGTACAAAGCTGCATATGAGGAAACTTCAATGGTACCAAAAAAACTTATGGTCTCAACACAGCCACAGTTTGGAAACAATTATACCACTGATTCCATGTCTTCAAAAGGAATTTCTGTGGTGGGCTCAAGCATGCCAAAGAAACACAGGTCTCCCATTCTGCAAGCCTCAAGCAAATCAAGTCATCACAACAGACACCTCAGACTACGCCTGGGGGGCGCACATGACAGATCGGTGCATTCAGGGCAAATGGTCCCAAAAAGAAAAGCACCTACACATCAATCAAAAAGAAATGCTAGCAGTAATAAATGCTATTATGGCTTTCAAAGACCTACTGCATCCAGGCCAGCTATTGATAAGGACAGACAACACCACAGTAATGTGGTACATAAACAAACAGGGAGGAACCCATTCATATCCCCTATGCAGGCTAGCCATGTCTCTTTGGAACAGGGCTCTGAAATTACAAATCCAACTTCAAGCACAGTACTTGCCAGGCAAGGAAAACATGCTGGCAGACAACCTAAGCAGAAATATGACAGATCCACACAAATGGAAGTTGCATCCTCAAGTTTTTACAAAGATAATTCAAGCATGGGGAAGGCCAGACATAGATCTCTTTGCCACCCACAGAAATCACCATTTGACAAAATTCTGCTCAAGGACCTTTCATCCACAGGCCTGGAAAGTGGACGCACTCTCTTTCAGTTGGACAACAATGACAGTTTATGCCTTTCCACCTCTTCCTTTGCTGCCCAAAGTTCTATTAAAAACCAGAGCAGACAGACCAAAAATGATTCTCATTGCTCCAGACTGGCCAAGACAACACTGGTACCCACTCCTGAGGAGCCTGACGCATTCCCCACCATGGATCCTGCCTCTAATGCCTCTTCTACTGACTCAGCACAACTTCAAAACTCTTCACAGTCAGCTGAAAACACTCAATCTAGCCGCATGGAAGATTCTTAAATTCACAACAGACCCTACTCTCCAAGGAGGTGCAGGATGTCATTTTAGAGGCCAGAAGGCCTTCTACTAGAAAAGCCTACTCCGCAAAATGGAAACGTTTTTGTGTCTGGAATCAGAAAAAGGGTCAGAATCCTGGAATACTGAATTTACCTCAAATATTACAGTACCTAGCTGAGATGCTAAGCAGTGGACTTTCATTCTCCTCCATCAAAATCCATGCCTCAGCCATTTCTGCAGAATACAACACTGATCCTCCTTTATTCTCTCACCCCCCCTTAAGACAGTTCCTCAGAGGGGCTAAGAATATAAAACCAAGGAAGCAACCAGTACCTGCTTGGGACCTCAATTTAATTCTAGAAAAACTGACCTTGCCTCCTTTTGAGCCAGCTGCTTCAACAGATCTGCAATATTTGTCCTGGAAAACAGCCTTGCTTCTGGCTATCACCTCAGCTCGCAGGGTTTTGGAACTACAAGCCCTCATGGCTGTGCAGCCTTTCATAATTTTCCATCAGGACAGAGTTTCCTTATGCCAAAGGTAGTATCCAGGGTAGCCTTGAATCAGGCTATCCACTTACCTACCTTTTACCCTAATCCTCAAAACAAAGGGGAGAGACTACTACATTCCTTGGACATTCACAGACAGCTACGTTATTATTTGGACAGAACAAAGCCTTTCAGAAAATCAGAGCAACTCTTTGTGTCCTATGCTACAGGTGCTCAAGGGAAGCCTATTTCCAAGCAGACAATCTCAAAATGGATAGCCCACTGCATACGCTTTTGTTACTCTTTTCATGGTAAAACTGTACCTGCAGGCATCAGATCTCACACCATAAGGGCCACAGCTACCTCTGCAGCTTTCCTCAGGGGGGTTCCTACCAAAGATATTTTGGAAGCAGCCACTTGGAGTTCTGTACATACTTTCTCCAAGCACTATCACCTACCATTATACTCCAAATGTAGAGCAGGCTTTGCCACTGCAGTCTTGCAGGGCATCCTGGCTCCTCCTAGTTCCACTTAGTACCTACCACCCCTTTTTTAGCTTTGGGATTCTACCCATCTGTTATGACTGCAGCTGTATGCACGATGAACATAGTACAGTTTTGTACCTACCATAAATGTAGATGTTCGAGTGCTAATACAGCTGCAGTCCAGGTTTCCCTCCCTCCTTCCCCTCTTGGGACAGGCCTTATGACTAACACCTCCTCATACAACCTGATTGGGGTATTCTTTTATGGTGTATTTGCTTGCAACTACTGTTTTTTGATTATATTGCATTGCATTATTACATAAATTTATGTATTGCCTTCCTTCTGGGGGCACCTGACATCTGGGGCAAGAAAAACTGAAGAAAATGGCGTCGGCTGGTTCTTTTATACCCCTGTCACACTGACGTCAGGGAAGAAGCGACGACAACCGACGCCGGACCTAGACTTTGGAATTCGGCCGTCCGAGGACCCGCCTGATGGCAGGAAAACCCATCTGTTATGACTGCAGCTGTATTAGCACTCGAACATCTACATTTATGGTAGGTACAAAACTGTACTTTCTGGGGGCAAAAGGTGTGGAATGAGTTATAGCCTGGTAGTGCAGGGGTGCTTTCTTCTGCCTTGAACCAGGTCTCTGTTACAGCACAAATGTCAATGTTCTCCATTTTAAGGAGTGCTTCAAGCGAGTGCATTTTGAGATTTAGATTTCTAGGACTTGAGCAGCATGACCCTCAGATTGCATTTGTTTGTAGCTGTTACAGTGGCAATTTGGTCTTTGGAACAGCACCTAAAAAAAGGCACTGTATGGGTGGCAAGAGCCTTGGCCAGTATCCAGAAATCCAGGGGTGACAGATGCATGCCATCTCTGGCAAAGCATTGAGGTCTGTCAATCATGTCATCCCAGGTAGACTGATACTGGATCCCCTTAGAGTGACACCAGAAACTTAGCCAATTGTTGAAATCAATCATTTTCTGCTTGTATTGTGGTATCATTCTGGGTGATGGTAGGAGGCTGCTCAGGGCTAGGGTCTTACCCGCCTGGGCTACATAATCTGAGAGCTCCTCCATGTCTCTTTTCATGTAGTCTAGGAAGATATGCCTCAGGTCATTCACACCCACATGTACAATGAGACAGTCATGTTTGTACCTGTTTTTAAGCGACCTGAGTGCATGCGTTATGTATCGGATCCTAGCACCTGACAGGCTGCTGACTGCTACTTTCTCCTTATTCAACCTAGTGAGTGGGACATCAGTGTGCCTCACTATCGAGTCACCTATGACTAGTGTGTTGGGCATGCTGTTTTGCCTTAGGGGCTTTGGTTGAGTGGCACACTGTTTAGGAGAGTTATGTGTCTCGTGATTAGCGTTGTGTTATTGTGATCGAGTGCGGTTCTGCCTTGGAGGTCTCTGCTGTTTAGGTAGATTTTTATTAAGTGCCTCCACGAAGGTGGGTTTGTGGTTTGTGTTTTTATGTGAAGGCAGTGCTGGTGTGTGTTCTGGAGGGCTATGTGTTCCATGTGGTGTGGTGCAAGTGTTGGCCTTCTCCTCTTGACCAGCTATCCCAGTCAACTGTAACTAACCTTTATCAAACTGTTGTAATGGTGAATTGTCATGGCAGGTTCTTGATGGAGTTGTTACTGCTTTAACCCCCTCAATGATGTTTTGGAAGAAGATTTGGAGTAGGCATGGAGAGATCCACAGAAGCGGGACCTTTAAACATTTATGGTTCATGTTAGGTACCCCAGTACTAGCATGTTAGACTGCCAGCAAACTCACAGCAGTCAATGCAGCCATCACAGCTGTGGTCCTAAGAGTTGCTGTGCTTTAGGAAAGAGGGTGAGTATAAACATGTCACCTTTTTGTTCATATACAGTATTACAGATGGAGAAGTGGTATTCACAAACTGGGAAGTAATGCCTTACCGGGGGGGGGGGGGGGGGGATGAAAGTGTGATCACTTTTCTCCTTAGTAACAGGACATGGATAGGTTTCATGTACAGATTAATCATTTGGTTCATTGGCAAATGTTGATATAATGGAAACAACTTCCCTTAAATATAATTGGCTACCAATAAAAGCTTAGGCACTTCAATGTGAAAAGTGCTGCATCTTCCTGAAAAGTATCTAGTAGTGAATTATACACAGTACACTGGCAGATGAAAAAACGTTAGGTACCAAAGGTAATGTCAACGGATTCATGCATTCTACAATGCCAACTAGTTTAAACAAACAAGCAAACAACATAGAATCTAAGGTTGACATAAACACAAGTAGCTGAGTTTCTGAATTAATTTAATAAAATCACTGGCACCTTTAAGGGGGCATCAAATGTCTACATTAAAAAATATTAAAATGGATGTTATAAGTAAAAGAATCACTCAGCAACATATTCTTAGACATGGTAAAATTGCAGAACAATTGTCACAACTTAATGTTTAATAACTGCAGTAAATACTTGTGTACGTAAATTATGTTCATCAAGGGTATTAGCACATGTGAATTTAAAATCTGAGCTATGTAATTATCTTGCTAGACTTAATTTATTGCAAAACAACTGATCATTTTTGTTAACTCAAGTATTATCATGACAAATCAACATTTAATCTTATTAGAACTATGTTTCAAACTTTAATGTGAACATAGGACAGTCAGAACTCTAGACTAATCCCTTCCCACTGACAGGTTAGATTAACCCACAACACACAACTTAAAAACTGCAGCTTACTCTTCATGAAATTGATTGATATGTAAACCAAATGAGCCAAAAGGGTTGTTATGTTTGTATCCAGAATGTCTTTTTGGATTCAATATTTTGTTGGTTGTTTTTCTTCTTCTGTATACCATTTTGAAATTTCACAATTGCGAAAAAGGCTACACATTACATTTTCTGTGACACAAGTAAAATGCACAATTAAAACATACTTAACTGAATCAATGGTCATATTAAGGGAAGAATAATTGTAAGGCAAATATTGCAGTTAGTACACAGAAAAGTGTTCATCTTCATAAAGGGTTTCACTGCAGGAGTAATTTTAAATTGCAACATATTTTCTAAGTTCATAGCTCTACAAAAATAGAAAGTGGTCTCCTCGGAGTTGTGAAGACAAAGTATTATGTGTTGTCACAAAAAATAACTTTTTTACTGCATAACTTAATTATCTTATAAAATGTTGACCTCTTACCAAATCTTTCACACTGTTTTCACTGCTTTGAACCTCTTGTTGTACATTCAGTAATAACTTCACACTATACCCTCACCAAAAGATACATTTATCACATCTGTCTTACTCTTTTTATAGTTTACTGTTTTAACTGTATTTCTCTTTGCCTCATATATTCCCTATATGGCCTCCTTTTCAACAAATACAGAATATAGCACTTCTTCGCACCGAAGTTCCGCTGTGGCGACCCCTAACCGGGAAAAGGCAAAAGACGCAACAACAACAGAATATAGCACTTCATGCAACCAGTACTGTATTTTCTGAATTTTTTTATTATAAAAATCACTTTCAGTTTTGAAATCAGATACACCATATAAAGTTACGTCTAAATAAGTATCTGTATTTGTACTATATCCTTGCATACTTCTCAGTTGAATTGAACTGCCAACATGTTCAGAGTCGATGAAAAAAAAAATTCTGAACATGTACCCTGGCATACAAAAAAAAATGTCCTCTACATAAAGAACAAATAATTCAGCATTAACAAAAAAGCAGAATTATATATAAACCTTCTTTGAGAATAAGGTGTAATATATTAGCCTAAGAGGGAAAATAAGTAGCCCCCATTGCTGACCCCCATTCTTCAAGTAATAATGTGTTTCATACATAAGTTCAGACAAAACTGAAGCAAAGATAAAATGAAAAAAAAACATGCGTATGCAACATCATGAATAGAACAAACTGGGTAGAAAACTTTTACCTAGACTGTGGCACAGAATTATGCCTCATTCCATATTAGACACTCTTAGTATCATTGACATAACAGACATTTATTTTCAGAATTAAATCTAAAAGTAAACCAGCATTTTTTTGGGGGGAGTTCCTACTTTACACTTTTTGTACACAAGTAATGCTCATCAAAGTATTAGTATATGGCTAACGTTTGATACACTGGTGATCGACACTAATAGCGATTACTAAGTACCAGACTTACAGTGAAAAAGTAACTGTAGGGGGAGACAGTTCAGGGGGTTGCATCTTCAACACCTGCTAGTACATAAACATACTAAAACTAGATTTGCAAATTCTTGGAGAAAAGTGAATCTGCCAAGATACCACAAGCACTATGTTAAAAAAAGGAACTAATTTCACATTTTACTGTTGGTCAAAAATGACTAAGCAAGGAACCCACATCTATATGTATCCATCCATCTATCTGTCTGTATATAAGTTATGACACTGGGTCTTGTATATTGTACATAAAACCTTGTAGTATAAGATATAACTTCATTTTATTTATTTTTTATTGGTGGATTGCATTAGGACACAGAATATTTTTAAACACTCAGGTATTACATAACATATAAAAATAATTAAGTAAAATTATATAAAACCGGGGTGATAAAATTTCTAGTAAGGTGACTTTTTAAGAAATTTTATAAATAAACACCTTTAGTATAGAAGAAATATTCTTTCAAAGATTGAAAACATGGCAAATAATTTTGTAGTGAATGGAGTGCCATGACTATTCTCTAAAATTGTGGAAAAGAAAAGCTGATGTCAGAAAGATGCTTAACAAGTTTTTGTCGAACACATCTAAGCACTTATAAGATCTTGTCTTTTACTGGTGATTAACAGCACACATTGCCAGCTGGCAAACTATACAGGCAGAAGGTTAAAGAGCTTTAAAAGTTGTTAGAGCCTTTGCTCTGACATACTTATAAAATGTAAAGTGTGGCAGAATGAAGTGTCTGCTTCTAAAGCTGTTCATTCTTCATGGGGACACTTTGTTTCTGCTTGTTGTCTGTAGACAATGTTAATTGCTTTACAGGCTTTCAAAGGCTTTGGAAGCTGGCAGAACACTTCATACTCCTACATTTGGTAACTGGTAGTACATGGAGAAGATAAAGCTCTGTGTACTGCAAAGGATTATGAATGGGTTTCACCAATCATAACACTTATTATGTGTTTTCAACATGGATGCCGAGATTCACCCCTCATGCTTCATTCTTCAGGTGAATTTCTTGGAATCCATGTCTTGAGAGATAGTAAGTTGTTTATGATTAGAAACCTGATCATAATCATGTATGTAAAGAACAGAATGAGTTGCCTTTACCAATGTATAATACAACACTTCACATTTCAAAACAAGAATTTCTAACATTTTTGGGGGCAATTATTTGTGTATGTACATATGTGTGTATGTAAGTGTGTTTGTTTATGAGGTACATATACCTTTCTATTATAAAGGATATAGGAATACAAATCAAAAATGTACTTAAAGATTAGATAGTGAGATTCATTGCTTGTCACAAAATCAAGTTCCCAAATTTTACACTACCTGGTGTTTCACTTATCACATGAACTAGACGTACAATTATTCTTGTGATTCATTTTTTTAACTACTTTTTCCTATTCTGTTGAGCGGGATGTGGTAATTATTCACATACATTGTTATACTGTGAATTATATAGGACTTCACATAGTTTCTGTAGGATTTTTAAATGGCTATGTCATGGATTCTTTTTCTACTTATGATGTGATTTTAATGTTTATTGTGTTGTCAGGAAAGTTTGTGGAAATACGTCCTCCCTGTGGTCACGTGGGTTTCCTCCGAGTGCTCCAGTTTCCTCCTACATCCCAAAGACATGTTGTAGGTGGATTGGATACATGCCCTAGGCATGTATGCTTTCCGTGGTAGGTTGGGCACCGGGCTGGCAACTCAACACCATAAAACTCCACTGCCAATCATGAGCAGACAGGTGATCTGCTGTGGGGACCCCTAACTGGGAAAAAAAGCTGAAAGAAGAAGTTGTGTCTTGTTGGTCTACCAATTTATTTCCCTAGGAAAAAATTGGTGACCTGGGTTTTCGCTGTATTTGTAGTTCCCTGTTTATTTGTTGCTGAAACAGCATTCGCTGTTATGCCATTTTGGCAAGATAATATAGACCCCATTCTTTACAGAGCTTTTAGGGGTAAGTGTCTTTAGGTCAATCACTTATTACAAGTAAAGTCAATCTACAGCTGTGCAGAAGCATTTTGATTACATGTAATCTGACAGAATTTTGCCTGCAAGGCTTAAAGAGAATTAGTTGTCAAAATTGGCGAAATTCCTCACAATTTTTCATCACTGGTTGCACTTTGAATTCTGGTTTCACAAAGGGGGAAACTGCATGCTACTGATTTTTTTATTCTTTTTATTAGTAGGTGGGTAGGTAGGTAGTCTGCACCCCTTGTACTTTTTTCCAGGCAGTAAGCAAGTTACAGCACAGAAAGTCACACAGTACAGGTAGCTAACAGCTTAACATTTAGTGAAGGTGGAATTTATTAATACTGAAGTCTACACTGACAGCACAGCATACATTACAATATCTTGCAGCTAGATTAGCACCGAATGAGATGTTATCTCAGCAGAGGAAGTCGCAATGCTAGCAAACAGCTCCAGTTAGGAGTACTGCTGTTATCCTAGAAGTCATTACTGGTCTCATGACAAAGTACAGAATATTACAGCCCACTGGACTTTACATGGTGCTGTTGGAATGCAGGTCTACAGACTTATCAGAGTGACAGTCTGAGAAACTGAATGAGCTAGCAGAAGACCAAAGAAAAGGTGGAATTCTGAGTGGTTAAGGTTAGAGTCTCAGATTTTGGGCTTGAGAGAGGCCTTGATAATGCAGTACTGGAAGAATGTACGAGTAATGGACAGGAGCTGGATAAATGAAGAAACCTGGTCAGATGATGAGAAAAATGTGCAGTGTCTCATTTATAATTATTTATAGGTTATTGTGCAGAAAAGAGGGTATTTATTTATTCATTTATATTATTTATTTTGCATTTATTTAAAAGTCTGACTGGGCGAAAAGAACATTTTCAGCAAAGGCCTGGGCAGTAGACCTGCAAAAAACTTTTTATTAGTACAAACATATTTACAGTCAATGTTATATAACAACAGTTTGGTTTATAATAAAAGGTACACAACAGCTGTTTGGCACATATTAAACAGAGTACATATGAAGAAAAATGTCAGAATGTAAAATTTTAAAGTAAATTGCAGTTTGTAATGGAGGAAATGTTTACATCTATATACACGTTGGAGTATATTTTTGTCAAAGCAATAGCCAGCAGTGAGAAAAAGCAGATATAAGAAATGTGTAATGACACATACAATATAGGGCGATTTAGTACAGTGAGCAGACAGTATATAATTTGTGGGGAAATACTTCAAATCAGTTTTGGAGTGAAGCATAAATACTGTGTGTGGTAGTGGACAGTGGTAACTGAAATAGAAAGTGTGCATAACTTATAGGGAATAGTGTTTAAGTGGTAGGACAGAAGTAGGAAGAAATATATGACTAGAGAAATATATGGTGTAAAACAGTGTCAGAGGAGGATGCTGAATAGTTAGTGAGAGACAAAGAACCTAAGGAAAGTGTGGGAAGTATGTATAAGGCTGGATAGGGTGCAGATCGATTTAGTGCCAACTTCACTCCCCTCTTACCCCCTAAAGGGCCCATCTCAATACCAAAAGATTGCCAAATTCCGATAATCACAGCCACACAGGTAGAAACAGCACTCTCCAAAGCTAAGAATACAGCATCCATGGGACCAGATGACATCCCAGGCTGTGTACTACATGAACTACAAAATGAACTGGCACCACACCTAAGTGTCATGTTTAATCATAACCTCACCTCAGGCTTCATGTCCACTGAGTGGCGCACAGCTACAGTTATCCCGATCCACAAGGGAGGATCCACCTTGGATCCTGGGAACTACCGTCCCATCAGTCTGACAAGCCTGATCTGCAAGGGCATGGAATGCATTATCATGGAACTTATAAACAAAGACATTGGCAACATCCAGACACTGGACCCCACCCAGTTTGAGTTTGTGAAGGGCTGATCTTGTCTCCTGAATCTGATTGACTTCTTTGAATCGGTCTCCAGAGCTGTGGATGAGGATAAGGAGGTCCACACAGCCTATCCAGACCTCGCCAAGGCCTTCAACACCACCCCCACTCTGGAATCATAGATAAACGTACTAAGCTGGGCATAAATCCCTATGTCACTCGATGGGTTGCCAACTGGCTTACTGACAGAACCCAGACTGTAAAAGTAGCCGACTCCAAATCCAGCTCCAGACAAGTGACAAGTGGAGTATCTCAGGGTTCAGTCCTGGGACCACTCTTGTTTGGCATCTACTTCTCTGAAGTACAGACTAACACTAAGGGACTCTGGCCAACAAAGTTTGCAGATGACTGCAAACTGGGAGCCATTATTGAATCCTCAGATGATGTGGATATTCTACAAAAGGGCCTTACAGAAACAGATGCCTGGTGCCAGAGCCATGGGCTCAAGCTTAATGCCAAGAAATGTATAGTCATCTCCTTTGGAAAAAAACATGTACCCATGAACTACCACATAGGTGGCAGGACACTAAACATCGAAAGTGTGATGAGAGACTTAAGGACACAAGTGGACAGTGGTCTCACTTTCGATAACCACATCGCCACAACAGTCAGGAAATCCTTCTATGTGGCACACCTCATCACTAAGGACTTTTCATCCAGATAAAAGGAGGTCATTGTCCCACTGTACTCATTCCTCATTACACCCATTTAGAATACAACGCCCCGTTTGGTATGTACCTTTCAAGACATCTGCAACAGCTGGAAAGGCCACAGAAATACCTCACTAAAAGAATCACAGGCCTAAAGCAGATGCCATATGCTGACCGTCTAAAAAAACTCCAGCTATACTCTGTGGCATATCATCTACTCATAGGTGATCTCTGCTTAACATACAAGGCCATGTCAAACCCTGAGCTGTTGGACATGCTCCACTTAAAGAAATCCCAATCCCTCAGAGCCACACGCTCCAGGGATCTAAACCTTATCACAATGAACAAAACATGCTGGAGGGATAGATTCCTGACCCAGAGACTCCCCAAACTCTGAAATAGACTGCCCATACATATCAAGCAGAGCATCTCATTGGCCCTCTTCAAAAGGAACCTTGATGATTGGATGGGAGATAGGAAATTCACCCCGGGGATCAGGTCAGTCGCCCTGCTAGACAGGGGCCCAGAGAAGTAAATATTGTGGGAAAGAATTTCCAGGGAATTGTTACGGCTAGGTTTGCATAGGCCTTAGGGCCGATAGCCTAGTACCAACCTATGAACCTATGAACCTATGAATTGCTTACCAAGAAGGTGACTAAACTGTGAAGCAGATGCCAAGTACTTGCATGTAAACGGAACCTGACAATTTTGCTCTGGCATTTTGTGAGATGTATGTAAGTGGAACAGTCTATGCAATGTCAGGTAAAACATTTTCTGTTTTTTCCTCTCTGTTGTCTCCTCCCCATGGCAGCTTTTGTGAGCACCACAGTAGCTACCTTTGGGAGGTACATTCATGCATTGTTCCGCCCATGCAGAACCTCCTGCCCCTGGAGCTCACAAGGCTTTTAATGCTGTATTGTCCTCCTCCATCCAAGATGGGTAAGCCAGTGTTATCCACTCAATTCCCATCCTTCTCAGCCTGTTTGCTCCAACAACTGTGCTGCTAGTTAAACACAGGTCATCTGGGGTGCAGTCAAAGCATTATCCATCAGCATCATGGGGCTGGGTTATGCATATTTTCTACTGAGGACTTGCCCTCTTTAGTAAGTAGATGTTATAATCCTGTATTTGGAAGCCAGAAGTATAGATAGTTTCTTTTGAGTCATATCCATATTAATATTAACTCTTCACAGCCTAGTGATGTATGCACCTGTTTCTGAAATTACTTTCTATGGACACCTCTAGGCATCAAATATTGCTTGTTCATATTTGCATTACTAATTCCAAAATAATGCCACATTCAGTTTATTTCAAGATTTCATTTTAAAGCTTACACAATGGCAAACATAACTACTTTGTTATTTGATCTCTGTCTAGTGCAAATAAAAAATATATTATTATTAATATACTATTTATTTGCATTGCAGTTATTTTCATATTTCTCTAAATATCTCAGTAATCAAGTGACATAGAATTATTCAGTCTCATATAAAAACTCACAGCTGTATGCAGAAAATGCTACTGGCAGTATGTGTGTCGCTTGTATGGTTACTGAGATACCGTAAGCTGTTTATACAACCTTACAAAATTAATATTTACGGTATTTATCATGGCTTCTAAAATCCAGTATAAGACCTAAAATTGAATGAATGCAACCACTGTGCAAAATAGTTAGCCATTTACAGTTTTCTAATAACATTTATGTTTCTTGAAATATAAACAGTTGTTTGAACTGTGAGGCAACCATTTAATTTTGTTTTTAAAGACTCAGACCATGCCCATTGGAAGTTAGAATACAAAGCCCAGAAGAGTTCCATTGGCGGGAAGGAGTTAAGAGAAGGAAATGTCCAGTTATAGGCCAATGTATTTATATTCTTGTATGATCTGTTTCCCCATTTGCTACAGTGGAATTTTCTGTCCAATCAGGCTGGATTCTTCTTCAGCTTGGCGAAGCTGATGCTGAAATTGTTTTCTAAGAAGCATTGTAAGGCACTAAGAAGCCCTGACCAACAGTAGAACAGAATAGAGATGGGCTGTGTACTATGATTGAGAGCGCCATGTTATTAACTAAAGGGAATTCCTGCAAAAGAACATAGTAACTGTAAGAGTGAACTTTGAGGTGTACCTGTTTGAAAGGTTGAGGGTAGCTGCGTACCTATTTAAAAGATAAAGTGTCAAACCCAAAGCTATTTAGCTCTTTTAGCAGGTGAGTGTGGAACCCCCCCCCCAAATTAAATAAATTATTTTAATTAAATATAACACACTAGTTCGCAGGTATACACACACAAACCCACACACACACACACACACACACACACACACACACACACACACACACACACACACGCACACGCACACGCACACGCACACGCACACGCATTAGAGTTCCAGTTTACTTGGAGGACATTCCATTTATTTTTATAAGACATTGTTCAGTTTCCACACCCACAATCCTGTTTTGATGCAGTCTTCAGGCCTGTTGATTTCTTTAAACATCCATGGGATATTTCAGAATGAAGACTCTTTTATAAGTCACCTCTAATTATGTGCAAAAAAACAGAACAGGATAGAAGAAGAGGCTGGAAGGAACAACTGAAATTACAAGAGAATAATCTTACTTCTTACTAGTTGTGTTTTAAGGCATTATTTATCGTCATGCAATTATGAGTTTATATAATTGCAACAAAAGTTAACTTTTCTTTGGAACCCATCTCATCCAAACAAAATCATCCATTCCCAATCCCAAAATAAATGAATACATAATTTGGGAGGGTGCATGCTTTTCACATGTAGCAGGAAATTGACCCTGGTGGGTTTTTTGTAGAGATCATGGTTCACACATCCTTTTTCCAGGTCCTTAATCACCATGAGGTTCAGGAATTCCACTTTTTCCAAGCTGATCTTGTGCGTGAACCTCAGGAAGTTGGTGGTGGAATTGATGTAGCTGAGAAATTCTTCCAGGGTCTCTCTGTCACATACCCATACCAAAAAGATATTGTCAATGAAGTGATAGTAGCATGTCATGTGATTGAAGTAGGGGGAGCCATAGATGACGTCCGTCTCCCATTTCATCAGAGCTGTGTTGGCCAGGCTGGGGGCCATGGCAGCTCCCATGGCTACCCCTGTGGTCTGCCAGTAGATGTCGGTGTTGAACTTAAAGTAGTTATTCTCCAAGACCATGGATAGTAGCCGGCTGAGTTTTTCTGTTTCTCCTGGCAGGACTGTGCAATCTTTGTGATAGGCCATGATGGTGGCCTGTATACAATAGTTGTGGGGCAGTACTGAGTAGAGTGCATTCACATCTATGGTGACCAGGATCGAGTTTTCATTTAGGTTGATGTCCTTTATCTTGGTGAGGAAGTCCATAGAGTCCAAGATGTAGGATTGGTTGTTGGCTGCCAGGGGTTTTAGCGTGAAATCCAAGTAGATAACTGGTGGTTCAGTGATAGACCCGCCACTCGCAATTACCGGTCTGTAGGGTGGGTCGAGAAGGTTCTTGTGTGGTTTGGTGGGAGTTTTGGAAATTGCACTTTTAGGAAATTGTTTATATTGGAGCTGATGATGCCTTCATTGTACATGTCATCCAGGGATCTGTTGAGCTCCTTGAAGGCTTCTGTGGTACGGTCCAAGCTTGTGCATTCATAGCAGTTATTGTTGTCCAGCATAGCTATGATTTTTTGAGTTGTAGGTGGCCGTGTCAGTCACCAGGATGCCCCCACCTTTATCTGCTTTCATCACTCATCTGCTGTTGTACTGGCTGAGGTCTTTTAGGGCCAACATCTCTGCCTTGGAGATATTATAGAGCTTTACCTTTTTTGGTCTTTTTAGCATTTTTCTCACGTCTGTTTCTCGTTTCTCTTGGAAAGCTGCTATGACCTGATTTGAGGGGGGGCAGAAGTTGCTTGGCTTTTTCCAATTGGCTTCTCTTATGGCATGGGTGTCTAGGCCATTGTTATTCTTCTCATTTTGATGGAAGAACAACTTGATCTGGAGTTTCCTACTGAAGAGCCTAATGTCAATGACTGTTTTTGCCAGGTTCGCTCTTCTGGTGGGGATGAAGGTGAGGCCCCTCTCTAGTACCTTCATCTCTAGGTTGGTTAGCATTTTTTGGAGTGGTTCCACACTTCTGGAGGTCCGTGTTTTTGTTTCTCCTCCTCTGCCCCATGAGTGTTGGGGGCTGCCAGAGGTGTCCCAGGTCTCTCACTCCCCTCCTTGTCCTGTCCTTCTTCTCTGTGACTGGGACTGGGGAAGACAGTCTCGGGGGTGGAATACCTCCTTTGTGTGGGAGCCCGTCAGTCTGTTGCTGTTAGTTGTGGATGGCGTCTTGTAGCTGAGTCTCCTGGTGGTGGGGGTTAGGACCTGGGTGTCTGTTGAAGTGGGCATTACCTGTGCATTCAGTGAGGTGGGCATCACCTGTACATTCTGTGAGGCCATTGTAGTTCTGTTGATAGGGTTCTGGCTGGGGGATGCTTCCTCTGCTAATGCTGGCTCCCGTGGTGCTCGGCCCCCCGGAAAATCCTATTGGTTGTTGTTGTGGATACTGTTATGCTCCAGTTTTTTTTGTTTGCATCTGAGGTCCCTAGTCAGTTTTTTGGATTTTCTTGCCCTTATTTTATCTTTTAAGGCAGTGAGCCTGACCATAATGTCCCCGAAGGCTGCATGGGTTTTGGCTGTGTCAGGGCATTGTTTTTCCAGGTCCTGGATGCTGGTGGCCTTGCTGGTTTGCTGTTTTTTATTGTGCTCGATGAGCAGATCCATAAGGCTGAGGCTCGTTTTATAAAGGGTTTTGTGCCAGGTCTCTTGGAGTTGTTGTGGGAAGTTTTTCACTAGTGGTCTTTTGTTCACCATGAGGCCTTTTGGGATCAGCCCTTGGTTTTTACATTGTAGCAGGTATTGGTGGTCCCATTTAAGGCAGATATAGTCCTTTAGTTCTTCTTCGAGATGGTGGAGAGTCTCTCTTTGCTCCTTTCTTGGGTCTGTCTCCTTGTTGGGAGCAGGCTCTAGTTCCAGTACTAGAACCGGTGTGGAGGTGACCCTTTCGAACCATGAGCCTTCCATGGTGATGGAGGTGGGGCAGTGGTTTCCAGTCTGGGTCTTCGGTTGAATGACCCAGTAAAAAATAGAAAGAACGTACAAGGGAGTGAAACCTACTGCTCCTAGAGTGTAGCCCACAGGGTGGGTATAAATTTCAGGAGGGAAGGACACTCTAACTGGAAAGAATCGTGCTTTTTTGGAGGCTCAGGAAGTAGTTCTCAAAAGGACCTTTCAGTAGATGATTCGTATTGTAGCTGTCCTGGGGTGTCCTTATAGTTGTAGCCCTGAGGAGGGCTGTTGTAGTCCTGATGTGGACTTTTGTAGCCCTGATGAGGGCTGTTGTAGTCCTGATGAGGGCTGTTGTAGTCCTGAGGAGGACTGTTGAAGTCCTGATAAGGACTGTTGTAGTCCTAAGGAGGGCTGTTGTTGTGTTGGTTAGAGCTGAAGTGGCCCTTACAAGGGCCGCCCTAGGTACCCTGTCAGATCAGATCTCAGTAGGTGTCCCTTATGTAAGGCTGGGCTCCTGCAGATGTGGTCTGCGGGTTCTTAGAAGAACCTTTGTGGTCTGTGTGGCCTTACAGAGGAACCTGGAAGGTATCCTAGTAAGCTAGACCTATTACAGTCACCCTTAGACTGGGTTGGGTTTCTGTGGGGTCTTATAAGAAACTTTGTGGTCCCTTGCAGGGCCTGAGCTCTCTTAGTCCTGTTATTCCTTGCCCAAGATGGTGGGCAGTCAGCATGCAAGGCATTCGTTTGTTCTAAAAGAAGACACCAGAAGCAGTAGCATTTGATCCGTGTTTCTTTATTTCCATCCTTGCAGGTCACAGTTCCAATCTTCCTCCTAGCATTGCTCTGAGTGAGAATCTAGCATGCATACAGTTATTGCTATTGATGATGACTAACTACTGTCCTAGGTAGGCTGTGTGTACCACCTTTCCCTCGTCTATAGCCTTAGTAACTGTCTCAAAGAAGTCCACCAGGTTTAGGAGGCATGATCTGCCCTTAACAAAGCAGAACTGGGTAGGGTCCAGTGTTTGGAGGTTCCCAATGTCTCTGTTAATGAGTTCCATGAAGATGCGCTCCATAGCCTTGCAGACCAAGCTAGTCAGGCTTATAGGATGATAGTTCCTGGGGTCTGTTGTGGCTCCACCTTTGTGGAGTGGAATAACTGTTGCTGTGCGCCACTCTGTGAGCACATAGCATGTGGAGAGGCTGAGTTTGAACAGTGTGTTTAGGTGAGGGATTAGTTCATCTTTGAGCTTGTGTAGGATGCAGCCTGGGACACCGTCCGGTCCCATTGATGCTGTGTTTATGGCTTTGGAGAGGGCTGCTTTAACCTGAGTGTCTGTGATTTCAGGCGCTCTACATTCTTCTGGTATGGTTATGGGCTCTTTTGGGGGTGAGAGGGGGGTGAAGTTTGCACTGAACCTGTCTGCCAGGAAGTTGGCGATATCAGTCGGTTCAGTGTATTTTGTGCCATTCTGCACTGACTCTGAGCAGATCTGAGAATTGCCACTTAGATTCTTGACATAGCTAAAGAATGTCTTGTGGTTATCTTTGGAGTCCTTGGCAATTTTTCTTTCGAAGCTTGCCTTGGATGATTTTATGACGGATCATAGTTCTTGCTGATACTGATCAGGGATGTCTTACCTACTTGGGATTTTACTGTTTTCTGTTCTAGATTCCTCCTTCTATTGTATAGTTTATTTATGGCAGGGGTCCACCAGACTGGTTTCCTTTTCTTGGAGGAGTGAGTCTTGGTTTTGCTTGGGATAGCATGATCCATGCATTCTTGTAGGTGCCCGTAGAATGCATTAGTAAAGGATTTTGCAGCTTGGACAGCGTTATCCTTTAGCATGAGGGCTTTGAAACTTTCTACCTCGGTCTTAAGTAATGTGAAGTTTGCTTTTGAGAAGTATTTCACGGTGGTTTCCTTGTCCAGGGGTGGGGGCAGAATGTGGATATTCAAAGTGATTTGTTTATGGTCAGATCTAACCAGTGAGGGGTTGACCTCCGGTGTGGAACACTGGTCGCCCATGTTGGTGATGACCAGGTCCAATATGTTGTCACCTCTAGTGGGAGTGTTAACCAGTTGATTCAGGGTGTTTATAAATTCTAGGAAATGTTGAGCAAGGGAGTTAGTACTTGAGTAGTTCTCCCAGTTTGGGAGGTCTGGCAGTCTCATATTCAGCTAGCCTTTTCTTCATTTCGACCTCTGATTTTTACATTTTTATCAGCTCATCTGAATATGTATTTAGAGATTCTTCCATTTTTTCCAGCCTTTTGTTGTTTGAGTTATACACTCCTTCAGTGTTTTATTCATTTCAATCCTCCCTGAGCACATTTGACTTATTTTTTTCTCTAGATTACTGGAAGTCATGTCTTGCATCAAAGCTGGAGCTTAGACTGCTTTTTGCTGAGCAGCTGGAGGATTCTTCCAGCCAGTGTTTTCTCTTCACCTTTTGTGATTGATTTTCTTTCAGGTTCTTCAAATATCTTTGCTGGCATCCAGGCAGTGCACTTATTAGCCAGTAACTGAAATTTACCCAAACAGACAATTTCATTGGCTCTCTTTTACGAACTTCTGTTTTCACACTGGCAGAGCTGAAATTAAGCTGTTATTCACTGTGCAGCCATCTTGGAAGTCCCCCTTACTCTTCCTGTTTTGTTTAGTTTTGGTAGGGATTGACAGATTTGTACAGTTTTCTAGTTAAGAGTAGAATTTAGTTGCATGCTTACTGGTCATGTCAACGTTTTGGGGGTTATAGCTATGCTTAAGACTTTATCATAAAATTGTTGGAAGTCCGTATGTTTAAAGTCTTTGATTATTATGAAATTTGCGTCTTCTGGTTTAGGGATTTTGAAAGAGAAGGTCATACCAATTTGTTGTCGGACTTTACTGGGAAGGATATAACAGTGGGATAGTATATATAGATGGTAAGTTTGTAAGAACTAGGTCATGAACAATTTGACCTCTACTGTTCTGTTTGACTATTTGATATTGGCTTTTCTTGTTTTAGAAATTGACAAACTTTTTTGGTATAGCCTACATTTGAGGTATAGGTCTCCTATTTTATTGACAGTTAGTTAAAGTCACTCTGGATGATGGAGTGTTTGTGTATTTGAAGTTCATTGAATGTATTTAAAAAAATGGGCATGGTTGGGGGGGTCATGTAAGAGGATCCTGTGATATGCTATAGTCTGATGGCTGGTTTTATTAGGTTAAGATGATTCTCGATAAGTTCAGTTCGCAGGTCTCTGGGAACCTGTCTTGAGATAATGTGGTCTTTAGCACATATAGAAAAATCCAGAACAGTTCCCACCAGGTCTAAAGGTAGGTAGGCTGAAAATACTGGTATACAGGGGGTTCTTTCTGCGCTTTTAAACCAGGTGTCAGTAGTAATACGCACACAGATGGGCTCCAAATGCAGAAGGGGTTCTAGGTCAAGCAACTTGTTATTTAGACCCCCAGCATTGAGCAGCAACACACTGTTGTTGTCCAGTACTTTATTTGTTATGTCTTTTAGGCTGGAAGATCAGTCAGACTGTGCATAAAAAGGCACTATGGGGCACCATAGGTTTTAGCTAGTAAGTGGAAACCCTGGAATGACAAAGTAGGCAGGATAATGCAGCCTACTCAAGTGATAGCAGTTATTCAGCCAGTTGTTGAATTCAGTCACCATTTCCTTATACCCTGGCATCTTTCTTGGTGTCTTTTCTGAATTTATGACATATATGGAAGGCTTGGAAATCTCTAGCTGCATATCCCTTATGATTTGGTGCACCGATTCCTTTGCACCCACATGGACCACCACCATGTCATTACACTTCCTTGCCTTTATGATCTTGAGGGCTTCTGAGACAGTAGAGATTTTTGGTCCTAAAATACAACTCACTATCACTCTCTTTTTGCCTCACCTTGTGAGAATATAGTCTGTGTGTCTTTCTATGGAGTCACCAATTTCCAGTAGATTTTTATTGGTAGACAGTTTAAGCATGCTTATTTTGGGACAATTTTTTTTCTGATGACTCTTGGTTAGGGATGTGTCAGTACATGTCATAGTTTTTACATTTTCACTAAGACGTATTCTTGTTAGATCATAGAGGCTTAGGAAATAACTTTTTTACACCCTCAGCATATGATAGTTTTGAATGTATTTGTGTGGACTGCTGTAGAAGTGTCTACTGCACACAGACTGTATTTTGTGAGAGTGGCTCCTCCATATTAGTTAAAGGTTTGCATCTTTTACTGGTAGTCTTTTGATGGGGGTAGGTAGTAGCTCATTGTCTATGATCAGCAGGCAGTTGCTACACTGCCTGGGTATGCTAAGTGCTATTAGGTTGGCAACTGGGGGAAGACAAGCTGGCTGACATTTCATTTAATCCGTGAGTGTTGAAAATTAGGGATATAAAACTTGTTTGTATGGTAATTGGTTTGTTGGAAGACTCTTTTTTAATGAATCCTTATGAGTACAAAATGTTAAATGCTTAATTTCCTTGATAAATTCTTATTAGAACAGAATGTTATATATTAGTGAGTGTCACAAAACATTTGTGGTATGATAGTTAATTATTGGAGGTGCTCTACTAAGGCATAACAATTTACAGTTACTTAACTTGGTCCTAAATAAAGAGGTAATGCATATAGCACAGCCTGTTAATAAATATGGCTCGGACTAGGCTTGCTAGGTGTTAGACTTTAGTGAAAGTACCTGCATTTGTCGAGTGTAGGTGTGCATAGTGCTATGTGAAGTGCAGCTCAGAGCAATATAGCTGAGCTAGGAATTTAAACAAGCCAACAGAAATCTAGCTTCCTAGAAAGGACAGCAACTTATCTTCTTCCACAGAATAATCACCACTATCTCTCAGATTGCCCACACACTGGGATAAACTTTGGTGTAACAGTATCTGTGTTATAAATAGTAAAATTGAGGGACTACAGATGTTGGACAAGAAAACATCACAGTTGTTGTGTCTTTCGGCTTTTCCCGGTTAGGGGTCACCACAGCGGAACTCCGGTCCACTAATGATTGGTAGTTGATTTTTACGTGCCGATTTACCAGCCTTGATGCACAACTTTCAACGAAGGTACGCCCATTCACGCATATCTCCATGCAGAAAACGCTCTAGCTGTGAATCGAACCGGACAGCATCTTACTGTGAGGCGACAACGCTACCGCAGCACCACCACCGCAGGTCAAGAAAACATCACAGTAATTAACAAATTAACTCAGGCAACTGATCAAGACAACACTTGATTTCCAGTAAAGAAAACAAAATAAAATGAGTAAAACTTGTTTAAGTACTACTAAAAATGGCAGAACTGTTAAAATGGAGGGAAAACAGTAGATTTAGTGGAAGGAAACATCATAACAATTAATGAATTCAGTCAGGGGCCTGTACAAACAAAACACTTCAATTTCTAGAAAGGAAAATGTAATAAAATGAGCAAAGCTTGGTAAGTACCACTAAAATGGCAAAAATCAACATGCAACTGTAAGTACAGAAAAATAAAGTACTTCCCTGATTGTTGGTTTTGAAATGCAGTCATATATATTATTATTGTACATTATGTAATTTTAACAGTTCCTATACTAACAGCAACATTTTGAGATAATTTTTCAGTCCTAAGAAGTATGTATCATAGTAAAACTTATTATGCCATCTGCTGTAGTAGTTATATACTGTGATGGAAAGCCGAATGCAAAGTACATTGCTGCAATCTTTAAATACTTCAGAATAGTCATATAAAAGTTTGTATTTGTCTGTTAATAACTTAAACATAGGAGGAAAACTTTCTAAATTTCACAAACTAAGTAAACATTATGAAACACAGGTCAGATGTTCTTCTGAGAGGCTCAGGCAACTAGAAGCTGCTCTTTCCCTTCTTCCAAGGTAGGGGAGTGTATTACTATAGTGATAACAGCTACCATATTAGCAACCACATTGGGGCTAGTAGGGATGAAATAAAATCTACTGCTTGGCAATGTTTGGGCTAGGTGTCAGTGCCCCTTAACTCAAAAATCTTTAATACCAGATGGAGCTGGAATGAACAAAGTTTTTTGATGGCTATTATGACAATATGAGTGAGTAATCATGTGAGAATGAGGAGATTATTGAAGACTCACATAGGACAAATATAATTCTGCTTCAGAAAAGTGGAGGCAAGACAGATTTTGGACTCTTATCTTCATGTCAGATGGCCTCAGTTACAGTCAAAATAATAGAATCATTGCTGAACAGAAGCCATATGACATGTTTAGAACTGACTTGGGCATAGTATCTAAGGCAGCATTGATTCACAAAAAGAAGAATGAACATGACAACTGAATAATATGAAAATACAACATGAAAGGTTAGTGAGCAAATAAGACAGGCTTTGAGAATATGTTAGAGCTGTTACATGGTTAAAACCTTAGGTCTAGAATAACAGATTGCTAAACAATTAATTAACTGCAAAAAAAAAAAAAAAAAAAAAAAAAAAACGGTTTAACCATCACAATAAAATAAGATTTTCTGTAAGTGGGCTGCATTCCAGCATCTCCCCACTAAAAAGTGACTCTCAGGTTGCTACATATTACTGAAAAGAAAGACCCCCCCCCCCCCACTGCAGTGACCACTTTTGATGAAATGCAGCATATAAGGAGTTTCTCATTGGTCTAGTGTCTTCTACCTAAAATGATTGCTAGTTATTACAGCAGAGAAGATAATTGTAACAAATGTTCACTCGTATGAAAGGATAACTACCAGTCTGGGAAGTACTGAGGGATGATTCATTTTTAGGCCTATATAAGTGACATTCAAGAGTTCTTAAAGGATATGGATGGCTATTTTCAGTGTCTGAATGATATTGCAGAGCATCTGGATGAAAACCTTAGTCCTTTTGCCAATAACACAAATATATGAAACAGAGCTATTCCACTAAAGTGTAAAAAGGATACAGATACATTTTTGCATGACTGGATGAAAGGTCTGAACTACAACACCTTAAATTTAATGCAAAATATAAATGATGAATGTGTAAGTTAAAAACAAGGAAAGGCATACAGAAGTCTAAGGACGCAGCTGTGGGCAGAATTAGAAAAAAACTGGAGGTAGTCTTTTCCAATGACCTAACGGTTAGCAAGCAGTGACTAAAAGTGGCATATAAAATGGTGGAATGCTGGGATGCAGTGAAAGTGGTATCATGAACAGAAAGCAAACCATTATCAGCCTTCATTTCTGTACTGGGTACTGCTCTGCTAACTTAATCTTTGAAAAGACATACACAAGAGATGGGTGGTAAAATGGTTCACTGTCTTTTCCAGATACCATATAAACAGTGATTAATACACCTTGATATGTACAGTTTTATAAAAGAATGGAGAAAGAGGAAATTATAGAAATGTGGATTTATTTCAAATGGATTGAAAAAATGTAAGTCAATGCCACCAAGAAGAAAAAAGTAATGTAGAAAACCAAAGGGATACATTCTGAAGATACACGTTGGAAGGTTTAAGGGTGGTACCAGGAAGCATTATATCAATGGAATGGTAATGAATGGGTGACACACCATTCACAAAAAAAGGTATTAGGGTCAAATATGTTACAGCATTCACGAGACTTCCAAGATGACTGCACATTGAGTAACAGCTTAATTTCAGCTCTCCCAGTGTGAAAACAAAACATCAGATGAGAGAGACAGTAAATTTGTAATTTAGGGTAAATTTGTAATTTAGGCTAGTAAGTGCACTGCCTGGATGCCAGCAAAAAAGAAATTTAGAGAACCTGAAAAAAATCAATCACAAAAGGAGAGGAAAAAACACTGACTGGGAAGACTTCTGCAGCTGTTCAGAAAAAAGCAGTGCAAGCTCCAGCTTTGGTATAAAACATGACTTCCAGTATCCTAGAGGAAAAAAAATAAGTCAAATGTACTCAGAGCAGATTAAAACAAATGAAATACCGATGGAGTACATCAACTCAAATAACAAAAGGTTGGAAGAAATGGAAGAAGATTTAAACAGATAGTTAGATGAGGTGATAAAACTGCAAAAATCAGAGCTCAAATCAAGAAAAGGCCGAGTATAAGACTGCTCAAGAAGAGATGTTTCAAAAAATAATAGAATTAGAGGACAGAGCACATACGGAAACCTGAGCTTTTCTGCTATACTATATTGTATTAATTTATGAAAGCACAAATAAGCAACTGGACTGGTATTCCACAGCAGGATATGTTATTTGAAAGGGCATATTGTGTGTATACTCCAAACTTGGCCATGAGAAAGCAACCTAGATCTTTAATAGTAAAAATGAAATTCTACCAATGGAAGGAGTTGAATCTGACAAAACTGTGGCAAACGGACAAAAGGGCAAAGTACTAAAAGTGGGAGACAGTAGAGTGTTTGTGGAAAATGATTACTCACTGTACACCAAGCAAAAGAGCAGTACATTTATTCCAGTAATCAGGGAGTGTTGATAAACAGGAGTAGATTCAAACTGCTCAGAATATTTTTTCCTGGAGGGACAGAATCATTTCTGATGCAGAACATGCTAAGGAGGAAATATAAAAGTTTGTCCAACAAAAAAGTGAGCTGTGACACAGAAGGCAATTCTGTTTTTCTGGTAATAAAGACCACAGAGAGACTGCCACTGAAACATTTTCCAATGTTTTAATGGAAAATGCTTGAGTGACAGAAAAAAGCACAAGAGTTGACTAGAAGAACTGAGATTATGTTAGAAAGGATGCAGCGACTTGATTTAGGCGATGAAGATAAACATGAATAAAACTCAGAAATTGACAAATAAATGTGAGATTACAAAGTATTAGTTATATTTGTGAAACATGACAGAAGAAGAAAACCTGGAAATATTGGACTTTTTTGACTTTGTTAAACTTGTAGGGGACTTTAAAGCATGTGCCCTACTTTATGTCATTAATGTTTGTTGGAACACTTAGTAGAGGGAAAGAGAAAGGAAAGATTTAACTGTTAGGAAAACAAAATGTTATTAACAGTGATATCTTTATAGTGCATGAGATAACATGCATTTTATAAAGTAAAGTTTTCTCAGTTATTTTCAAGTGTAATGGGGATGCTAAAGTAAACAGGTGCCTCTGTTTTTTTTCCCTTCTTTTCTCTTTCTCCTTGTTCAGTTTTAAGACGTATAGGCACTGCAATGTAAAAAAAAGCAGAAAATTCTGGTCAAAAGTATGTGCTACAAGAAAAAAATTAGCTTTTTCTCATTCTTGCATCGGGAAATACCTGGATTAAGGCCCTTGACTTGATCTAGTAATACGTTTTAAGAGAAAACAAATAAGTAAAAAAGAACATTGAATATAATAAAGTGTTTCTCTAGCAAATAAATAAATAAATACTTGTAGAAGCACCTCTGTATTTAGTTCTCATGTCTCTATGGGGACAATGTGATAAAGAGCAATAAAACAGAATACTTCTTTCTGTAAATGGCTTTCTTTCAATGGCTAGGAGATAATGTTTTCTGAAAGCATTCAATTGTTTTCCCATTATGGGAGAGCAATAAACATGAGACAAAACCAGACAGTACTTAGTAGAAAATGTTAATGTTCTCACAGATAGATACAAAAAAGAAAGAGTAGTGAACTATATTAAAAATGTAGAGTGCAAATAGCTATGTTACAGGAGACACATTTGAAAATAACTGAACATGTGAATTTGATAAAGAAAGATTTTCAGGATGGTTATTCAGCGGAATACCTGGGACAACAGAAAAGAAGAGTACTTATATTAATTGTTAGAAGAACTCCAGTAGTTATAGAAGAGGATAAAAGGATCACATTGGTAGATTTGTAGTAATATGGGGCTATTGGCAATGAAGGAGGATTACATTCACCTGCATTTATATTCTACCTAAAACTGCTATAATGGAGCATAAGAAAATACTGGGAGAAATAATCAGTTTTCAGCAGGGAATATTACTTATAGGAGGGTCTGGAATTTGATTTACAGCAGTGAAGATGTGTCTGGGGTGCCCAGGAGTGAATTTACATATTATTCCCCAAGATACAAAAACATGGATAGGCTAGACAGAACTTACATTTCTCAAGAACATGTGCATTTAATTGAGAGTTTTGATATGCATCCAATAACTATTTCAGATCACGCACCAATATATTAAATAAAAATGCAGGGCAATGAAATAAAAATGAGACACTGATGTTTTGCCACTTATCTGTTGAAAAGAGAGGAATTTAAGGAATGGGTAGTGGAAATAATTTGGGAGTTATTAGAGAAGATAGAAATTTCTTCTGAAAATATAGCTAGGGAGTGGAATAAAATTAAAGTGGAGTTTAAAAATAGAGTGGAAATAAAAGAAAGATAGTATGGGTAAGAAGTAACAAGAATTATTCAGAGGTACTGATAAATGTTAAAGTTAATGGAGGGAGTATCACAGAACAAGAAGAGCAGCAATTGCAGATTGCTAAGCAGAAAATAAAGGATCACATTGATAATATGCATGAGTTTAGAAAGATTGCTGTTAAGCAACTGTTTTTTGGATAATAATGCCAGAGCACAAAAATTTTTAGTGCAACAACTCAGGCAACAAAAAGTAGAAAGGGTTGTTGCCAAGCTTAGGGAGCCTATAACAAGGAAGATAACAAGAGATCCTATAGCGGTACTAGAAATATTTTGGAAATTTTATGAAAGTGTGAATAAAGCAGAGAAATATGGAGATCAAGAAAAGGTAGAAATTGAAGTGTTTATGGAAGAATTAAATATGCCAAGGTTAGAGGTAGATAAGACTCAATTAATAAGAGTTAGGATAGGATGAGATGAGATAAAAATGGTGATGTATAACCAATCCACAGCAAAGTCCCCAGGAATAGATGGTATTCCTGTGGAAGTTTGGAAGCTAGGAGGAAAAAAACTGATAAAGATCTTTAAGGTTTTGTTTAACAGTATTTTAAGAGGAGGAGAAGCACCAACATCCTGGAAGAAAGCGGTGGTGGCTGTAATACCTAAAGATGGTAAATAACCATCAGATCCAGCTTCATACAGGTCCATTTCAATCCTAAACCATGATTATAAAGTGTCCATGCCTATAATTGCTAAAACAATGGCAAGGTGATGCCAAAATTGATAGATATGGACCAATGTGGTTTTGTGGAGGGGATGTGAACATTTGACATTAACAGAACAATGATGATTCAGAGGGAAGCTGAATGTAAGTAAATACCACTGTTGTTGGTTGATCTTGATGTAGAGAAAGCATTTGACAGAGTAAGCTGAGAGTTTATGAGCAGGGCAATGGAAGCATTTGCATTCCCTGATAAAATTATAAGGTTGACCAGGAGAGTATATGAGGGATTGGAGGCAAAAATTAAGGTGGATGGGTTCCTCTCAGATAATTTCTGTTTGACCAGATGAACCAGGCAGGGTTTTTTTCTTTCCCGTTTGTTATTTACACTATATTTAGAAACATTGGCAAAGAAAATAACAGACTGAGAAATTCAAGGATATAATTGGTATGGCAGTCAAGAAAAGCTGTATCTATTTTCAGATAGTATTATTTTATACCTGATAAAACCAGAAAATTACATTTCAGTGTTTTGGAACATTTTTAGGCAGTTTCAAATCTTTTCAGGATACAAAATGAATGAAGCTAAAACAAAGGCAATAGCTGTAAATTTTGTACCCACACAGAAATTGGTTCAACAATATTCATATTTATGGGGTCATGATAAAATGAAGTACTTAGAAGTATGGATTAAAAAGGATTCCTTTGTGGCAGCTAAGGATATGTGGGGAGAGACTAAACAAAAGATTATAGAAAAACTGAGAAATTGGAAGCTCTGTCATATGGATATGAATAGCAAGATGTGAGCAGTTAAAATGTTTTTAGTTCCTTTAGTTTTATACACAGGTCAGGCATATTTTTATCAACCAGAGGAGAAGTTGTGGATAGTAATTAATAAAGAGCTGAAGGATATTATCTGGGAGGGGAAGAGAGCAAGAGTCAAGTGGGATAAGCTGATTCTTCCAATAGAACAAGGCAGTTTGGGATTACCAGATTTGAAGGGGTACGACAGGGCTACAGAGTTAAGGCTCCTATACATAGTACAAACAGAAACCTATAATTCAAAGTGGAAAGGGATGATGATGAAATGTGGGGGGGGGGGCTCACGAACCTGGGAGAGACTGGGATTTTGGATGCATATCCTTAAGGAGAATAACAATAACCATACAGAGTGTTAGAATACTTTCTGCTGCTTTATGAATATAAGACCTAAACCAACATGGGAATGGAGAAAGGAGAGTCTTCTGATAGAGATGACTACAATTAGGAATACAGACAATAGGTGGCTGGAATGTATTGGAGAAAACTGGCAAAAGAACCAAGGTATTGGGAGCAAATAATCAGAGAGGGAAAGGTAATAGAATGGGAAGAGGCCATGAATTTATTTGTACTGAAGGCTAGAGATTGCCTTTCCTGTCAAGGATTGATATCAGAGTATAGGTAAAGAGAAATAAATAGGGGGATCCTAAGTGAAAGACCAGCACTGATAGAGTTTTTAGTAGAAGCTAGAACAGAAGCTACTGTTAAAAAAGAAATAATAGGTAGAGGATACAAAATATTGCACGTAACTATAAGAGTCAATCAGAGGAGGTTAGAGAGGATTGGAAAGAGAAATTGGGTAAGAAATTCACAAAGAAATAATGGGGGGATATGTGTATGTCTCCCAAATATGCAGCAAAGTCTATAAGATGAAAGATCTTTGCTTGGAAGTGTTTACATAGTTATTTTTATACCCCAAGTAGACTCCTTAGAATTTGTCCCTTATGTAGATAGCAAATATTGCAGGTTTGATGGGGAAGAAAGAGGTAATTGGGACTGTAATGAGTTGGCAGGCTTTAAAGATTCCCTGCAGACTGCTCTGCCAGAGATACTGGATGAGCAAATTGGTGTAACTAAGGAAATACTTTTTTTGCTATAATACAGAATTGGAATTGCCAAGATGTAGGAAGGCCTTACTGAGTCTAATTACGGTGTGTGCCAAAAAGCAGTTACTAGAAAATGGAAATCAAAGTCTAAACCAACTTTACTAGAAGTAGTGAATATAATAACAAAGATAAAATGACTGGAATAGGGATCTTTAGAAAAGGGTAGGAGCAAATTATATAGAAAAAATGGGAATTGTGGGAACAACACATGCAGAGGAGGAACAAGATTTAAAAAAGGCTATGTAGTGAATGAGCTATGTAATGTTTAACGAGATTGACTAGATAGGCTATAAGTAATGTATAATGTTTGCAAATAAAATTATGTAAATATGGTTTGTGATGTGTAATGTTTGGAACTAAAATTATGTCAGTATGGTTTGTTTTCATTTATATAAATGTATGATTGTCTATGTCATACGTGATAATTTAAAAAGATGATTCTTTTTTAAAAAAATGTGTAACAGCGTTGACAGATTAAGTGCAGACATAAAATATTTCCTTTGTGGTAGGGAAAAACACTTGGTTAAGGAGAGGCTGTGGTCTGTACAGTAGATAAGGAAATGAACAGTCTCAGTTTGCCAAACACTTATTATTCACTATCTGATTCTGTACACTTTTGTAAGTGGCTTACTATGGTTACCTTTGCAGAAGTAAAATGATTCATATGCCATCTGATCTGAAACCATAATGCCTTGTGCCTTAATTGCCCTGTTCCATCTGTACAGCAGGAACAGTCTTTCATTTAATCACAAGTGTGCTAGGTGGCAGATACAGGTGCCTTCACAAGTTTCTGCCTTTTCAAATCCTTACTAATCATATCATATTTCAGCTGTCTGAAGGGAGTCTTATAGCCCTCTGTTGGCAAAGAATCTACAAGAAGAAGCTGGACAAAACTATAAATGACTCAGCACTTTTTGATGTCCTTCATCTTGAAAGAACCAGTAATAAAACTAATACCTATTCTGTAGACCTAAACCTTTACCTTCACCTTATCAGCTCCTGCTGGCACATCAAGTACTTAACCCAATGCATTTCTTTTCTTTACAATGCACTCCCTTTCCACATTATACAGAGTAGCCCCCTAGCAACTTTCAAAACCTTACTCACTAAATGGACTGGACACTAGAAAAGTAATACCCAGGAGATGTTGTAACAGTCTGCTTACTAGGGGAACAAACAGACTCTAATTACTGCTAGCTGATATAATTGCTAAGCTTTTCCTTGGTCATTCAGGCTTTAAATATCTACCTAACAAGTTATGAGCATAAGCCCAGTTTTAACATGATAGCAAAACATAAGGGCATCAGGTGGGTGGAGCATTTACAATCGACAGCCTGGGAACTGGGTAAGAGACATTGGATAAGTCTATTGGTGAAATAACTGTAGTTCATAAAAAAGCATCACAGAAGAAAACAAATCTGTTCTTAAGCATACACTGTTATGCCAACTTTCTCAAGATGCCATGTGCTACAAGTAAAGTGATGTACTGACTAATGGATAAAGACACTTGTAGGAGGATTCATTCTCTGGCCACATTTATTTATTTTATTTATTTTATTTTACATTTGTTTACCGGGCTAGTCCAGCTGGATATATGTCCATTTTCAGTGGAGGCCCGGGGAGAAAAGCTCCACTACATACTACTAAACAATGTCAAGATATACATCAATATACAATAATAGGAAAAAAAAAAATATGCAATAAATCTTGAAACAAGTTGTATAAACTTTTGAGTAGAGTCTAAATCTAGGATGGTAAAAAAAAGAAAAGATGAAGAAAATTAAATACTCTGTAAGAGTATATAGAAGAGAAGAAAGAGAAAGGTCGTTAAGGAATCAGATAAAGATGGGGAAAAAAAGAGAGCTAACCAGGGTTATGACAAGAACAGAGCCAATGGTTATTTAGAAAGAATTTTAGTTTAGTTTGAAATAGGGAGAGTGAAGTTAGGGATGTAAGGTCTTGTGGTAACTTGTTCCATATTTTGCCAATTGAGTTGGCAAACTCACAATGTATACTTGTGAATTGCATAACCCCTAAAGCGAGTGCTAAGGGTATGATAATCTATTGCAACATTTATTTTCCATTGCCAGTCCTCAGTAGGTTGCAAGACAAGTTCCCTCTGAGATACCACCAAACAGTCAATCTGTACTCATCATAAACATATTCAGTGTATAGTCAATCAGAATACAGACTTTTGCAGTATTACTACAGCTTTGGAGAAGAGGGAAAATCCTTGACACCCCTCCCACACTAAAGTTCTCTATAGTGTTGTAGTAGTCCCTGTTGTACTGAACTACCAGCTTGATGAGTTCATTCTGATAAACTCAGCCTCAACAGTGCCTCATTTGAGTAACTGTCTTGCATCACTACAAGATTAATGGCTCTTTAGAGTGCATGCATTCATGCTAAAGTCCAGTCACTGTCTTAATTATCAGCTATTTTACTTTAACCTGGCTTATAACATAACCTTCAGGACTGAGATTCACTGTCCTTCTAAGCTTTCAATTGATATGTAACCATTCCCACATGCACTGCTAATGTTTAATGGACATGTACAGCTTTGGTAGCTCTTGGGGTTTGGGCTAGTTACTTCTTTAATAAACAGGGCACTGAGTGTTTTACCACTTTGGTGTTTAATTGTGTAGTTCTTGGTTTTAGTTAGTGTTGTAGAAAAATCAGGTTCATGGTCTTAATGCATTTATCTGGGAATCTGTATTGTCATAACAGAAAGGTCTTCTACAATACAAAAACATTAATTAACTTATTTTGATAAGCTCTGATGTATTATTATGCTCCTACTGTTTCATGTATACCCGTAATTAGCTGCCAGTGTGTATTTCAATATTATGGCAAAAATATAGGCTTTGCTGGATACTTATAACATTACATGCCATCCAGCAAAACATTGTTAGCTAATTCTCCATTCTTTTATTCACAGATGTGACATCAACAGTGGAGAATGATGGGTAAGTTGTTTTTTTTTTTCTGTGTATCTGTTTAGTAAGGGAAAAAACATTTCTAGCAGAGATATGTACTGGATAAATATTTTTAGATTAGTAGATGTCTAAAATTTGGGTTGAAAGGTTCAGAGACAGAACTGACCAGACTTTATTTACTCACAAATTTACACTTACGAATATATGACCTTATGCAATAATATTTTTATTTATTTATTTTTATTTTCTGCAATGCTATTTTTATATCTGCACAGTTGTGAATGGGATGAAGAACTTTGCAGAATAGTGCAGACCCAGTAATTATCTCAACATGTCATCACATGATAAT
>NC_056728.1:1787588724-1787758724 GCF_019279795.1 Protopterus annectens | reverse complement strand
GCCAAGGCCCAAAAGTCGAACTTGGGGTCCAACACTGCTATCAATCAGATAGGAAGCAACTATGACTGTGCTATACTTCTGCTTCCATTCTCTTCCCATCCCTAATCCCTCTAACCCTAGTTGGACTCCTTCCAGTCCAACTAGGGTTAGAGGAATTAGGGATGGGAAGTGTGGGATATCTGAGCTTTGTTTGCAGAAAAATGTAAAGAAATCACAGGAGGCAGTAGGTTACCGTAGACTGTCTCTGAAGGATGTAGACTGCATTTCCTTACTGTTCCAATATTTCAAAGAAAGCCACCCATACCAAAGGTCCAAAAATATTTAGTGTGGCCCCATTGGCACTGAGTACTGTTATTAGTATGGCTTGTGCCTCTGCTAGAGAGCTGGCAGGTGTTGGATTCTGAAATGGGACATGAAATAGACAGCTGAATGAATGACAGAAGAGCATCAGCATTTGCACTGTGCATCATAACATCACATGGAGTGTGACAGGATGGAACAAGGTGTGAGGAGGGGGGAAATGGAAACTTTAAGGTACATAGTAATGCACTGCTGTGTGGCTTATACCTCCTTTGTATACAAGGCAAATAGAGGAAATGTATGACAAATAAGGGGAAAACTGATCTGTATGCTATTGTTATCATACATAGCAAAGTACCCGGGAAATGTGTAATGATTCAGCTTCACTACAGGCAACTGGGAACTTAAAGCAACTTATGTAAACACCTAAAGAGTAGGATTATATAGCAGACATCCTAAGTGTATGTGGGATGCATAACTGACGTTTACAGTATAGAATGAGCTTATATACTTTATACATCACAGTTTATGTCTGTTGAATAGCTGCACTTTATAACATACAGTGAGATCACATTGCATGTTCCCTATAGTCCACACATGGGATATAGCCACATTTAACAGCATATAGTCAAAAATATAGCATGTACCCCACAGTGTACATATGGTGTATAACTGCAGAGATGTTATATACATATAAAGTGTACATATAGTGCATACTTGCATTTTATATTATTCATTTAGATTGTATAGCATGAACATTACAGTTTATGTCTGTTGTGTAGTTGCACTTCAGTATACGGTAATATTTTGTAGCATATATTCTACAATTGTGCATATGGCATATCATTGTACTTTACAGTGTGCAATGTAATTATGTAGCATGCATCTTACAGCATACATCTGTTTATAGCTACATGTTACAGTATATAGTGAGACTGTATAGCATGCACCAATATACCTCACAGTGTAATTACAGTGTGCAGCTTTCAATGAGATTAATTAATAAGTGGTGCAGTGGTAGCATTGTTGCCTCACAGCAAGAGGTTCTCTGGATCAATTCTTGGCTGGGGTGCCTTCTGTGCAGAGTCTGCATGTCCTCCCTGCATTTGTGTGGGTTTCCTCCTGGTGCTCCGGTTTCCTCCCACGTTACAAAGACATGCATCTGGAGCTTTACTCCCTGGGCCTACGCTGAAAATCGGCTTTGTTCCAAGTCAGACTTTCCCAGTAAACAAATGTTAATAAGTAAATAAATAATATGTATCTCAGTGTTCATATGCTGAATATCTGCTCTTAACAACATGCAGTAAGATTACAGAGCATGCGCCCCATAGTGTCTGTATGGCATATCGCTGTACTTTACAGCATACAGAGTAATCATACAACATACACCCGTAGTGTATGTATAGTGTATGACTACAATTTATAGCAAACACTAATATTATGATGCACACACCCAGCAATGATAATGCTATGGAATATGAATGTATTTTTCACATAAAGTGAGGCTATGCATGTACTTGACACTGTGCAATACTGTTCAGGGATGCAGTTTATTGCATGCAGTGAAATTCTATGGCATACAACCCACAAGGTATATATGGTATACAGCTGTACTTTATAGCATGTAGTATGATTTTATAGTGTGCATCCCACAATGTACATATGGTGTATAGCTGCACATTGTAACATGCATTGAGACTATAAAGCATGCATACTGCAGTTATGTGTAGTGAGTAGCTGTACCGTACAGCATGCAGTGATATTATATAGCGTACACACCACAGTTTAATATAATATACAGCTGTACTTTATAACATAGAGTAATGTCTTATAACATGAACCCCATGTTGTACTTGTGGTGTATAGTTACACAGTAAGATTATATAGCATGCATCCCATGGTGTATGTATGTATGTATGCATGCATGTATTTTTGTATAGATGCACTGTATAGCATAGAGTGAGATAATATGTCAACTATTGCATGATGTATCTATGGAGTATATCTGCACTTTATAGTATACAGTCACTTTCCATAGCATGCACTCCACGGTTTACTTATGGCTTATAGCTATACATTACAACATACAATAAGGTTATAAAGAATGCACCCTACAGTGTACTTTATGGCAGTCAGTGACCTTATGAAGCATACATCTCCCTATGTATGTATAGTTTATAGGTATGTTTTACTACATACAGCCAGGTTATATAACATGTAGCCCACAATGCACAATATGGTAATATGGTTTAGTATTGTACTTTACAGTACACATTGAGTTTATGTAGCATGCACCTGGCAGTGAATGCACAGTGCATATGTACACTTTAGAGCATACAGATAGAGTATATAGCCTGCATCCCAAAGTGCACAGTATAGTTTATGACTGCACTTTACAGTGTACACTGAGGTTGTATAGCATGCACCACCCAGTGTACATATGGTGTATTGGTGCACTTTACAGCATCCAGATTTTGCAGCATACACCCAGAAGGGTAGCTACGTTGAAGTGAAGGAGAAGCTGCCCTGGATGCAAAGTGTTAGGGGGTACAGTTGGCAGATACTGATTGGTTAATAGTGCAGTACCTGTATTTCTGAATATCAGTATGGAAATAAATTCTGATACTGCTTTTACTTCGACTGTCTGGATTCATCAGTTTGTCATGTGTGGTAAAAAATTGTTGTAAGTAGCTTTCTACAAATGTAACATTTTGTTTGCTATACTTTTTAGGAGGAGAAAAGTAGAAAAAAATGTGTTTTTGCTTCCAAAGTCCCGCCATTATAGTTTAGTGTGGACTTGGTGCTCCTAAAGAGAGAAGTGAGGAGTACCAGTGTCTGACTGAAGAACGACCTTGTTTTTGGTTCCGCAAGTAGGATAGAGTTGATAGTTGCCAGATTGTGGAGCTGCTCTGGGTGCTAGTTGAGCCAGCTATGGCTCTTTATTTAACTGACAGTATGCATATGGTATATAGCTACACTTTGCAGTATACATTGAGATTATAAAGCATTAAACCTACATTGTACATGTAGTATACATGTAATATATAACTGTTCTTTACATCATACATTGACATCACATTTGATTTATAGCTACACTTTATAGGATACAGTGAGATTGTGAGGTTCTATTCCACAGTGCATGTATGGTGTACAACTATACTCTACAGCTGTAAATGAGATTATATACCATGCACCACACCAAGTAAGTATAGCATATAGGTATGCTTTACTACATACAAACATAATATAGATCAATGGTACACCATACTGTATACTGAACACCATGGGTGTACAATATGATATAAAACTACAATTTATAGATATTATAAGACCAGTTAATATGCACCGTACATTTGGTATGTAGCTGTGCTTTAAAACACCTGGTGAGGTTATGTAGGGATTCATGTCCCTAGGCAATAAGACATTTCCCTGTGGATCATTTGGTTGGGGACACGTGACTGAAATGACATTCAGAGAAAAATGTCTGTTGTGAATTCCCTGTGGGCAAAGAGAAGCACACACTGCTACACCCACAGCTTTAATAACTAAGTGCATGAAGGCAGAAGAATTAAAGAATGTTGTGTTCAGTGTACAGTATATACTTATGTAACCACAGTATGTCGCAGAGTGATACAGCATGGAGGAAATCCTGCATGGTACTGTAGTCACATTTATGCTCCACTATGCATTTTAGGTAATGTTCCTTACACATTGTGAATGGAGTAGTGGTCCACGCACACACCAATTATAAAGGCAGTGCCTATTGTGCATTGCAATTTTACTGCCACTGACATGGCCACTAGCCAACTTGCTAATGATGGCTGCCATACTGCCTGCAGTCTCATGTTGTCTTGGGGGCCATGAACATTATTTTTCCCCCAGTGTATTTGGTTACTGAATTTGTGGGCATGGCACCATATTCTTTTCTTTGCCCAGAAGGAATTCACAACAGCCATAGTTCTCTGCAGCTGAATATACCACATGGAAATATCTTGCTGCCTAGGAGACTGAACCATTTATATAGCTAGGACCTGACTATGTATGAATGGCATATAGCCTTCTGCATACAGTGAGATTATACGGCAAGCACCCATGTGGTGTACAGCTTCCTTTACAGCTTGCAGTGAGACTATATAAAATGCACCCCAGAGCATATGTACAATGTATAAGCTGTACTATATAGCATGGAGTGAGATTGTACTTCATGCACCCCGCAGTCTATGCATGGTGTATAGCTACACTTTACAGTGTAGAGTGCAATTATATAGCATGCATCACACTCAATTAGATGCAGGTTATGGCATATAATTAGATCAGATAGCATGCATGCCACAGTGTAGAGCATAGCTGTACTTTACAGCATGGAGTGAGTTTATGCATGCATTAATAGTGTATAACCACATTTTATAGCATACAATGGTATTATATAGCTTGCACCTCACAGTATACATATGAAGTATAGTTGGAGTTTACAGCTTGTGAAAGCATTGCACAGCATACACCTCACAGTGTAGATTTGGTGAATAGCTGCACTTTACAGCATACAGTAAGATTATGTAGAATGTACTTACAGAGTTTGTATGGTAAATAGTTACATTTTACAGCATACAATAATTGTAGTGCATGGACTGTGGTGAGTGTACTTCAATATTTGGAAAAAGACAAACCAGCTAAACACCAGTCAGGCTCACAACCTGACCTTAACAACTGTGGAACTCCCTCTGCTAAAGTTGTTAAAGTCAGGTCTAGCGCCAGGCAGTAAAGTCTGCCAGTACTCACCAGCAAATGACAGCAACAGAAATTAAAGATTTGCCTCCAACTTCCATAAATAAAGTTAGCTGTTACAATGATAGGCTGTATTAGCATCCATTTCCTGAAGACACAAACTCTGAAACTCAAATGCATGCCATTATTTAGTGACTTCAACCCAAAGAGGTTTATCTGAAAACCACATATTTTATGAGCAACAGACCAAAAATATGAATCAAAAATCTGGATATTCTGTGAAAATCTGGACTATTGAGAGGCATGGAGGTGAGTGTAAGCATAATGGACTACATTACAATGCTTGTCTGACAGCGTCCACTAAGCATTTTACAGCTTTGAAAGCCGACAAAACACTTTGTGATTTCTTCCCTGTAACCCGTAGTACATGGAGCAGATAAAGCTCCATACATTACAAAAGGATTATTATTGTGTCACCAATCATAACCTTAAATTATGTGCTCTCGACATGGATGCCAAGATTTACCTCGAGGTGAATTTCTTGGCATTCATGTCTCAAACATATAATAAGCAGGTTATGATTGTTGATCCAGTCACTATCCTCTGTATACAGCATGCACCCCAGTGTGTTTGTTTGATGTGTAGGTGTACTTTACAGCATACATTAAGATTATATAGAGTGTACCCCAGTGTGTATGTATGATTTATAGCTGCACTTTACAGGACATTGGCATTATGTAGTATGTACCCTACAACGTATGTATGGTATACAGCTTCACTTTCCGGCGTGCTGTGAGACTACATATATTTATTCACCCCTTACTATATGTATGGTGCATGTGGCTGCTCTTTACAACCCACAGAGAAACAGTACAATGCAGTGCGAGATACTGGGACTTGGCTACTCTTCAGCAGTGAATACAGCAATTTAGAAAACGCCTGAACTGCATTGTCCACATTATTCATTTCTGTGTAGTCATCTTCATTTGCATCTCACTGGCTTGACATGTTGTGATTGGTATCACAAATATATAGAGTTTTGCCATGTTTGAGGCCTAAACCAAAATACACTTATATACACTTATATCAGTGTTGACCACCCATGCATTTGGAGCATTTATGCTGCCACTACATGCAGTTGACATTATGGACACCTGATTTAAGGATGTAATGTAAGTGCATAAGTGATTTTATGTGCTTTTATATATATATATATATATATATATATATATATATATATATATATATATATATATATATATATATATATATATATATATATATGGTATATAGCTGCAGTTTACTGCATGCAGTGAGATTATTCAGGCTGCATACCATATAGTTTACAGTTTACTTTACAGGTTGCAATGAGACTATGTAAGATGCACCACAGAGTGTATGTATGATGTATAGGTGTACTATATAGCAGGCACTGAGATTGCATATCATGCACCCCACAGTATATGTATGGCGTGTAACTACACAATAAGGTGGACAAAACAGTGGTGTGACCAGTATTACTGTATGGGACAGAAACCAGGACAGTAAAGGCAGAGCAGTTAAGGACGTTAGAGGTGATGGAGATGAAGTACCTGAGATGGCTGGTAGGATGCATAATGTGAGACAGAAGAAATGAGGACATCAGAGCAGAAGCCAAAGTATTTCCATTTGCAGAGAAGGTCAAAAAAGACAGATTACGGTGGTTTGGGCTTATGCAGAAAAGCAGAAGACAATTTGGTGAAGAAGCTTTGGGACAGACAGGAAGTATACCTCTCAACTGTACAGATTTCACAGAATGTCCAGATTTTTGCCTCATATTTTTGGTGTGGTCTTCCTAAATTCTGTATGTTTTTGGCAAATAGCTGAGGATTGAAGTCATTAAATAATGACAAACATTTGAGTGTAAGACTCCACATCCTTCAGAAAATTCATGCTAATGCAAAACCTATTATTCTATCAACTTTCCAAGTTTGTAAGAGCAATATTTAAAATTTGTCCATATTTGCCCCCCCACCATTTTAGGCTTTGTCCAGATTTTTTGCTCTAAGAGGTTGAGAGGTATGAGTAGACAAGAGGAAACTAGGGTGTTCAGCAAAGAGATGGATGGATTGTGTGAGAGAAGACCAGGAGTAACAGATTTCAAGTTAGTTCAAAGAAGAGCACTAATTAAGAGTTATTTTTTCAACACAGGGCAGGGGAGGAACTCTTTACCAACAGCCATACGATATATGCTGAACACCTGAACTTTTTTAGAAAGCTGATAGACACTTGGTTTAATGATTATGCATTTGACTCAAAGTCCAACTAGCCCTAATTTGAATTCTACAACAGTGAACCTTGAACATACGGAAAATACTGATGAATGCTAACTAAGACGTATTATATGAGAAAGATTATAGAAGCGTCTTTTTAACACTTCTGATTTCATTATGGTCTATATCTCTATGGATAGTGCTCATCTCCGGAAGTGTTATTAAAGGCACAATTCTTATTGCTGTTGTTTTGTTTAGTTGTATTGGATTTTTTTATTTGATTATTTGAGTTATAGTTGATCTTTGTCAAAGTCTTTGCTTCACTAAATGCATTTTCTCTTTTCTACATGTAAT
This sequence comes from Protopterus annectens, assembly GCF_019279795.1. Taxonomy (NCBI): domain Eukaryota; kingdom Metazoa; phylum Chordata; order Ceratodontiformes; family Protopteridae; genus Protopterus; species Protopterus annectens. The sequence goes on along the minus strand of NC_056728.1, from coordinate 1,787,751,093 downwards.
TTGCATCATCTTTTTTATTGCATAATAAATGTGAAATATGTTTAGCTTTTCAAAAACAACGAATACTTGTACTATGGAAGTAACGATCTATGTCTGATACATTTGCTCTGTCATGGTTCATTACCTCAGAACTGTATCTAGATTGAAGATTTGGATGCAATGGTGCCTGGCACATTTTCTGGGTTTAAGAGTTCCTCAAAGTTTTACTTCCTGCTGACAATGACAGTGTCCCTATTGATGTCAGAAAGTCTCCATTCTTTTTAAAAACAACCGAGAACCTGGTCTAGGTATCAGCCCCTTGAGTCACCAGATGGTTTGTCAGAACCTCCTAAGAGTCCATCCAAAATTCCTTCTCCATGGCCTTACCAAGCTCTTCTCACACTCAGGCCTTTACTTTGATGACTACAGTAGCTGCTGCTCTCCTGGCTTGTCATTACATATTGATTAGATACAGAGACCCTTCCAGCTAGCATTGGAAAGAAGATACAATTCTTTAACTTGATTGCTTCTTTCACCACTGATGATGTCTGGTCCTAGAATTGCTACCATGACAAACACCATCCACCTACTGACCAGAGTTATTTGCTGCACCCTCAACTAAAGAGGTATAGAATAGGGTCCATTTAGACTTTATGCCATGACCTTCCCTGCTATACATGGAAAAAGTATTCTAGAGGTACTAGCTAAAGACTTCCTGCACAAAGGCATTTGCTAGGTATTCAGAGTACTTAGGCTTCCTGGGTCTATCGAACTGCCACCATAGTGCTCTGATGTGAGCCAACTCACCACCAAATGGTGATCCGCTGACAACTCAGCACTTGTCTTTACCAGAGGTTCTGGAGCATGTGCCAGTGGTCTCCTGAAAGGAATACCGAGTCAGATACTAACCTTTGGCCTAAGGTGTTCTGGTACTAAGCACATTTCTGAGCAGCAGTGTATTTGAAGAGCAGCACAGAAGTTCAGCAGTTCACCACTAATTCTCAGGTCAGGCAAGCCATGCCTCAGTTTCATGCCTCTCCTAGTTATCTGCAACATTACCCATGTAAGTGTAGAAGGTTTGAAGTACAACTGCAGGGTCAGTAGGTAGTACCCCACCAAGTACCATTCTCACAGTGAACACAGAAACAGTTTTCCATATTATAACTTTGTTGTATTGAAGCATCTGCCTTGACTGCTGCCAGAAACTGAAACTGTACTGAACCAGGAAAGAGCCTTTGCATATCCCAAGTTCCCAACACCACCCTGGAGCCCTTTATCAGGGTAAGAGACCACCCTAACTGAAAAGTCTAGTTTTAGAAAAGTTTAGTGTAGAGTTATTGCTAGTGTTATCTAGCTGGTGTCTTTGAGCGTTTTGCTATTGCCCATGATTCATCAAGATCAGTGAGATCCCGTTCCACACCCCAAAAGTTTGTGCCTGTTTTTCTGCCTCTTTCCTGTCTACCATTTGTCTTGTGTTACAGATAATTCCATCCCTTGTGTAGCGAAGGCCACATAGGGGTTTCATGCAACATTTCAGGTTGCGTTTAACTGGGTTACATGGATCTCTCATCTATCAATCACCCACTGATGAGCATCACCCCAGGCTTGGCTCCATTGGTGGGAAGGAGACTCAAACATCCCTGCTCCAGGTGGGTTATTCTTATTCATTATGCAGATCATCTTGTGGTCAAAAAATTGGATAATAATTTATCTGACCTCTCTTTTTAGACCACTTTGCCTGATATGACCTTATCAGAATCACAGAACTCCAGGCAACAAAATCACAGAGGAATGTAAGCCCCTCAACCATGATAAGGTCATGATCCCATGAGAAGGTGTTGCACAGCTGTCTTACTTCTGAGCATTCTTTGTTTTGTTGCCTATATGTATTGTGCCAACTCTTCCCAGGCATTGTTTCATTAGACATTTCAGTTGGGTGCAAAAACAAAAGTTCATGGGCAGACTCCCCAGATATGTTATGAAAATCTCAAGTAAAATGTTGCAATTTTACTTTTAGCATACTAGCAGTGAGTGGTCAGTTTGCATATGTTTTTGCCTTTTCTTCCATCCATCCATCCATCCATCCATCCATCCATCCATCCATCCATCCATCCATCCATCCATCCCTCCATCAATTTTCAAAACTGCTAGTCTTAGTGAAGACTTTACTGAGGTTCATTACCTCAGAACTGTATCTAGACTGAATATTTGGATGCAGTGGTATCTGCATGCTTCCTGGGTTTATTTCCAATTTGCTTTTCCAATATACTGAACAGGAATTATATGATGTCCTTACATTCACTGCTGTAGTATTCCCCCAGGAGCAACAAAAACCCAGTGGGGTACTTATCTGCAACAGGTTCATAGGTTGGTCCTAGGCTATCGGCCCTAGGACCTATGCAAGCCTAGCCATAACAATTCCCTGGATATTTCTTCCCACAATATTTACTTCTCTGGACCCCTTGGAAGCAGTAGGAAGATGTTGGCATTACCAGAGAATGAAAACTGCATTCAACTGGTGGAAAATGATGTTATACATTCAGACTGACGATGTGGAGATGTGCTTGGGCTGGCAGCAAAGAAGTCTGAGGATGGTAAGTTCGAACATCACCTTTATGCCCTACGCTGCACGAGCAATGTATGGGTTATGTTCAGCATATCTTAAAGCAACAGTAGTCTTTGGTATGCTGGCTGACGTTGGGGCTTCCATGGCAGGGAATCCCACAAGTGATGAATAGTGCAGCAGTGAAGGCAAGGACATTTACTGTTATGGTAAAATTTTACATAACTGTACTGTTTCTTTATTCTTCAGAGTTAATCCCCATCACTTTCAGGGAGAACCACAGATATTCACAGCTGAAATGAGAAGTATTAATCTTTCCACAATGCTCTGAGTCTACTTTGGGTCCTTGTTTCGTTAGGCTACAACTAGAACACCTTCAGTGGAAGGTGTTCAGGGGGCATCTTCATAAGGTGTCCAACCAACTCAGCTGACTTATTCAGCATATGAGCAATGGCTGTTCCCTGACATCCCCTGAAGTTATTGATCTCCTGCCCATGTCTTAGAGATTGACCAAAGCAACCTGATGAAGAAAGTCATTTCCACTGCTTGTATCATAACCTCATCCATGTAGTTACTGTCCAAAGTTGATGACTACTGTTGAGTATGAAGAAATAAACTGGTTAGTAAATTTTAATAGAACAAATCTCTTATTTCTCCATCATCAACTGCTGTCGACCCAGAAACAGTGACTGTACTCCCAATTTTTTTCTACATTGCTGATATCTTTCATTTACAACCTTGCAAAAGACTGCAATGTCCTCCACTGTTGTCAGCAGCATCTCCATTTATTTATTCAGCTGAGAGCTTTGTCATACAACATTGCCACTGCTGTTTATTACAACACCTGCAGTACTGCTGTCACTATACCCATCTGTTGGTCAGTCTCCCATGCCTCTCTCCCATCAGACATGAGGAACAAGTCCCCAAAGTGTTTTAAACCCTCCGCTCACTGTAGTTTCTCCCCTGTCACTGTTCAGAAGATATCATGAACCACTGATGTGCAGCTACCTGACATTTTCATTTAAACCATTCCAGTCATTTTTGCAAAATGCTGTCAGAAGGTTACACTGTGCAAAAAAGCTGACACATATCTCCAGTTTGCAATGCATCGATCGGTGTTGGCACAGTAGTATCACTAAAAAGGTCCATTCAAAAGGTCATGGCATGCCAAAATTATGACAGACTTCATAGGAACTGAAGCAGGCATCATAAGACTATTCATGTCAACATTATAAAGATAAAAGCATGTTTTATTAGTGCAATCACTTTGGCAATTTCCTGCTTATATGCACTGAAAGAAATTAATTCTGTCATTTCAGTGCATTTTTTCTGGGTGAAACTCCTTATTGGGAGAAAGTAAAGAATGCAGAAGACCTCTAGATCTGTAAAACAGTGAGGGCAGTAGAAGTTAATTCTTCAGATACCATTTGTATTTTTAGTGAACAATGCATGGTGATTCCAATACTTTTTTCCTTTTGCTGATAATGTGCCAAACAGGTTTGGAGATTACTAATGTAACATTAAACAGGTTTGGAGATTATTAACAAAAAAAAAAAAACTGCATCTGGATACTGATATCATGACTTTTAAGACAAATGTTCTTCCTTTTGAAAAGTAAACAAATGAATTTCTTATTGTTCATTTTACTCCTGTGATGGCTTAGGTGTTGCAGACACTTGAAAATTAGCACCTGCCACCTATTACGTTTAGCATGCACAGATGCACTCTGGGTAATGCATTCATTCTTCCTTGCATTGTAGAGGTAGTAATTGCAGAACTCCTGTCCAGCTGCAGGGTGCACTCATGCACAAACATTAAGTAAAGCCCTATCCACTACCTCTAGTCTCAGATGAACACTTGATTTAGAAATGTAATCCAGCTCTCTGTTGCAATGTATATCCTTTTCAAATGAATGTTTCACTTCCTTCCAGTTTAGGCCATGTATGCTAATAAAAACTTTCTTTTTTCCATTGCAGTCAGTAAAAGTAAGATAGCTCTTTTTCCAGTGCCTAGTAAAGCACTTAGTTTCAAAGGTTGTTCCAAAGCTCTAGTCATAACTCATACATTTTCAAAATGAATGTTACAGCTTTTGGCAACGTAAGCATATTCAGCAGTATAAAGTTCAGCCTGTTACAATTATTTAAGAAAGCAAATTATGCAATGCTCTTTTTCTCAAGAACACGAACACTGTAAAATTATTAAATTCTGCTCCTTCATTCCACATCCCATCCTGCAGTGCATGCGGTCAGTTTACAAACTGGGGTAGCACCCTGGTTCTGATTTATGCAATGTCCATTTGAGTCTTTTGCTGCTTTCGTCAACATACAAAGGCCAGTTAATTTGTACAATATAACTACAATTATTTATTTAGTAATTTGTTAGTAATTTACTCTTTTATGCACTTTTTAACTAGGGTAGAACACTAACCTTTGTGGACCAATTTCAACTTCAGCCTGGGTTTAAAAATGTAGCAACTACAAAAAAAAAAGTCTAAAATAAGGAACATTGCATTTTAGGTGATGGAGCATATGTAAACACAACAGTGCTAAACTATGACCTTTCAAATTCTTTCACAATGTGAATTGTGAAAATAAAATAAAAAAAAAACACAAACCAGAGCACCTAGTTAATTAACATGATAGATTTTCTTTCATAGCAAAATTAAAGGTATGCATGAGTTAAAATGACATTAGTTGACTTACACCAGAATTCAGTGCATTACTCCAGTTGAAGTTATGTTTACCTGGGCTTCATGTTGATATGAGTATGTAGCTTTATGAGTAACAGAGTATTCCCCTTGGCTCAAATGTTCACTTATCTGTGTTGGTATATTTAGAAAGGCAAGAGAGTGAAGGATGAAGTGTTCTCCTAGTTGGGGTTATAGGTGGGGGCCTTAATCCCCCTACAATTTTTTTTCCTTTTTATTGGTGGTCTAAGGTAATGTTTGTTGATTTGAACTTTGCTGTTTCAGTATTTTCTGTAGTGAGCATTGTAACTTTGATTGCTTTCTATGAATCCAGTGAAAAAATTTCTGTGTTTTATTCTCAGATACTGCTTTTAGAAGTACAAGCTACAATTTTATGGCCAGTAGATATGTAAGTGTACCAGTTTAAAGGCTACAACTAAAAGTGACAGTTTATAGTCAATGATGCCACGGTTCTCTAATAATGCTAGGGCAAAATCAACAGGCCTTACTCCATTCCTATGTTAAAGTTTTCAAGCTTCTTTTCCATAGGACAGTACAATCTCTCAGGGGTTAACAGATTTTCTTTACAGGGTTTTGAATTCAATCCTGACCTCTGATCACTGTCTCCCTAGAGTCTACTTGATCTTTCCATGTCTGTTCAGTTTTTAAGGCTCCCTATAAAAATGTTGGCACTTGAAATGCCAAGTGCCAAAAGGCCAAAAAAAAAAAAAAGACCAAAAATCCAAGAAAAGAGTAAATCTCAAAGATTGCTCTTCTCCTTTGAACATCTTTTTTACAGGGGGGTAAGCACCCCATTCTGACAGAACTTTTATATGAAGATGACTTCACCAAGATGAGAACACCAAACCATTACTTTACTGAATGATCACACTACCAAAGTTTTAAACAGGGTAAGTATACACTTGGCCAACATGGAACGATGGAATGGGGAGACACAGCGCAATATGTCAAACCCACACAGGTGGGGGGGCTACGACCCCCACACCCCCTAACAAAATATACCAACTCTGGCATCACACTACAGTAGGGAAGAGGGCAAACATCCCCATGTTGGTCAAGTGCATACTTACCCTGTTACAAACTTTGGTAGTGGATCATTCAATAAATTAACATTCTGGTGTTCTTGTCTTAGTGAAGTCATCTTCGGGTAATTCAGCTTTTTGATTATTAGACTATTGAAATACTGTAACACTGAATGTATATGGTTAAGACCATATGATCAAATTGCCAGAACGTTGAACACTAACCAAGAAAAATCTGCACCCCCCCCTACATATTATATATGCCAACTCTGAGATCACACTATAGTGGAGAAAAGAGGAAGTTCCCTGATCCCCACTGTACTGAAATCTCCTTACATAAGCTTCAATGTTCGGACAATTGGATCATATGGTCTGGACCATATGATGTTTGATGTTGTAGAACTTCAATCTTCACACCTCAGAGAAAAGGGAATATCCTGAGAAATGCCCATCTTGGACTTAGTATGTGTAAGTCCATTTTTCAGCTGTTCATTCTCGATGTTTCTGACCTTGCTGTAGCAAGTCCCAACATTTGAAATAATTACAGTTTTTTCCTGGAAGTAAAGTTTCTTCCCAAAAACATGCTGGTTTTTGTGGCTACTCCCAACTGTCCATAGATATTACTCTTACTGTTTATGGCTTAAAAGGAGTCTGAGGACAAGTTTTCTTACCTGTTAACAGATAAATGACATTAAAAATGGTCATTCCCTATGTGAAAGTCCTGTGGTTGCTCCCATCTTTCCAATCATCTGCGTCTGATCTGTTACTAGTAAGGTGGAGTACTGCTTTTTGCCCTAGATATTAAAGAGACTTATTGATGTCTGAGAACAAAAAGGAGGGAGGGATTTACATAATGGTTATGGTCTTTATCTCAAAGATGCAAGGTACAGGGTTTGATTCTGACCTCTTATTTTGGCTAGGCTTGTAATAGTCTGCAAACTTATGCCATAGTATGTACTAATGAACCCAAAGGATTAAAAGGCTGTAGATTTCACACCCAACCTATATAAAGAACACCAGAATGTTTAGCTTTTGTTTGTCAGAGGTTTGCGGTATGAAGAAGCTACCTAAAATTTCATAAAATTATGTGATCACTTTGTTTTATTAGTGCATTCACAAAACATGCCTCAGAGGTGCGGAGGTGCTACCAGCCTTTGTGTAAATGTTAACCCCATGGAGACGCCTGCATGTTTAGGGGCTTCTCACTATAGTCTCCTGCAAGTCTGTTTCCCATAGAAAAATATTGTAGTGATGTGACTGGTTGTTCATGTAAGCTTGAATAACTGATTGGCCCAGAAATCTAGGAAGTGAAAGCATTTGAAATGCTACTTGAATTTTTCATGCATCTGTTTTTTTTTCTTTTTGCAAATATTTGATCAAAATCCCATCCATTCTATGTCTACATTAATTAGAAGATTTAAATAATAGATTTGAACAAACTTTTAGAGCAGTTGAGTCTGCATATCTTAAGTAATGTACAACATTTGTTGAATGCATTTCAACAGATAATGAATAAACAACAACAATCCTTCCAGAAGGATAATAACAATAATAAGAGTAATGAAAAAGACAGTGTGAGTGGACAGATAACAAAAATTCCTGAACAGGTTAAACAAGGTTTATCTTCAGAGATAGTGATATTGTATTTCAGATAGAAAGGTGAAGCAGTGTTAGATGCTATTGCAAGCTTAGTAAGCAAATTAAGCTAAATGTCATGTAATAAATATTATGGACTAGCCAATGCACATAAATCATTTGCAGATGCAGAAAAGAAACAGTGGACAGAAAAAAAAACAATAGCAATAGTATGGGCCTGTGAATGTTTTCATATACTGTATATACTTATTTGCAAAAGAGTCTACACTGATAACTGACCAAAAAGACTTTCGCCAGTGTTAACAATCTCAGACCAAAGCCACCTATTATAACTGAAGGGAGATCATCAATGATGTTTATCATACTGACCACTGCTTCAGTAGCCTTAGCTATATGGCTTATATCCTGCTAAGGATATAACAACTGGCCAGCTTCCAAAGCTTCAGAGACTTTCTACATGTCCATCCAAACTGTCAGGCAGCTCGAGCTGACTAAAAGACAAGTTTGGGAGATAGGCCCTTCAGAGTTTTCTTGCCAACAGGGACCTTTAGGCCCTTCAGAGTTTTCCTGCCAACGGAGAGCTTTGTTAAAGTATGTACAGGGGACCATGTTACTGCTTCTAGAATACTTATAAAATCCAAACTTTTCCAAAAAGAAATAGATGGAGCCAAGGTCCTGGTCCAGTGGGCCCTGACCATGCCTGAATAGTTTTGTTGTGGTGATTATAATAAAATGTAATACCCTTAGACAACCATTTTGAAATAGACTGTTGTGATTCAGTTACTTGTTCACGGAGGCACGAGCAGTTGATTTGCATGGCCAAATACAATGTGGAACTCATAGCAAGCATGTGTTTTATGTAGTTGTTTATTTTAAGGCTTTTTATTTGATGGTTTGTTGTGATCTGGCCTACAAAGAGAATTTTGAACTACTTTGGAAAGTGCTTCATTTTTCTTTTTGAGAAAAAAACATAGCTTGAATACAACTAAATCAGCAAGTAATACAATGAATAATGCTTTGTGCTGGAGTAAATTAAAAACAACCTAAAATTATAAATAATGTTAAAATGCAAATTACTCATACAGGTTCTGTAAGAAAAAAAATAAAATCCAAAATGTAGTTAGAGTTGAATACAGATATACCTTTCATGTTGGGCCGAATCATCTTCCTTTGAATAATAAGAAGACCTAAAACAAATCATTATTCAGACCAACTCCTGCTGGGTTTTATTAGCTGACATTATATTTTGCAGAGACCAGAGCAGTTTGATTCAAGTTTCTTTGTAGAAGAACAAACATTAACTCTTGTTATGAAGCTGATTTTCTTTGATACTTTTATCAGGTAAAAAAACAAAGAAAACCAAATGATTCCTTTTTAATTTAAATGTCTTGAGAAACACCAGTCCTGGAATAGTCTGAGTAAGTGTGTATTGTTTCCCAAACTCTGAATAATGAATTATGATAATCGGTGCATACTGATAAGACCATTGTTGTAGTCATGTTCAAGAGCGTTATCTGCAGGTAGTTAGTTGTTTATGTTTTCAGTCCAAGTGCTTTTGTCTGTTCTTCTGGGCTATGGAATTAGCCATGAGAAACCACAAATGTTGTATCAATAGTTTTGATTTGTACAATTGTTTTAATAATGCATTCGTTGTGGTTTGGTGAGCTCTGTTTTTCTAAGTTAAAGATTCATAAGTAAGTACTAGGTTAGTTGCACCTGCTGGCAATTTTAAGCCTAGCCAATTTCTCTTTTGGTGCTTGAATTAACCTATCCAATTTGATGTTACATAGGCTTACCCATCCCATAGCTGATAATTATATATTACTCCTAGTGAGAAAAACTGAAATCATACTATATGTAATTTGAGGGGCCTCATGCATGCTATAAAGCATTTTGGAGATGCCTTTGACCATTACTAGTACAGGGAGCAGTCCTGGGGTAACATTTTCATTTATCATCAATAGATCCAAGTTGTGCTTTAATATGGACAGGAATGAACTTTGTTTTATGTGAGTGGGGAGTCTGCTCCACAGCAGTAGTATTTTCTGTGAGGTATACCTGTCCCTCCAAACCATTCTATTGATGTTGCAGAACAGGTTTAGTTCTCTAGAATGAATGTTATGAATGACATTTGACTTTCTGATGTACACCAAATCAATCAATATTGGGTCAGAGGATGCCTTGCACATCAGACACAGGTTACTTCTTGGCAGTCTGTAGGATAGTGAGTATAGTGACAGGGCTTTGGGTTGGTCAATGTAGGATGGATTATTTAGGCCTTCTATTTTTTCAGTAAGATATCTCTGTGGTTGTTCTAACTGTTGCATGTGTCTGGACAGATGCACACCAAAGTAGGCATTATACTCAATGACTGGCCTAATGAGAAATGAGTAAAGGGGGACAATAATTTCCTTAGATCTAGACACAATCCCTTTGTTTATAAGCTATGTAATATAGCAGGACTTTCTTACAACAATAGAGACATGTTGGTCAAAGTTAGGCCATTGTCCACATAAGTTCCCATATCCCAAACAAATGGGTCAGCCCCTTGGGGTGTATTGTCAATATGGTAGCTCTCAGGGTAGATGACTTTCCAAAGGACACAATAATGTATGTTTTAGCATTTAATTTCAGTCTGTGATATTGACACCAGTTATTTATTTGGAACAAACCTTCCTGTAGGATGGATGGGTTATTTGGGGATTCAGTGACTGTTCCTAGCTTGCAGTCATCTGCAAACTTATTTAGCCAGACCCCTTTGGTACTGGCTTTTACATCAGAGAAGTAGGTGCAAAACTGGAGAGGTCCCAGTACATAATCCTGGGGCTACACTTGTGACTGTTCGCTTTGTGGAGCTGACTTCCCCTATTTTGACTTCCTGCATCCTATCTGTGAGACTGATGGCAATCCATCAAGTAACAAAGGGTTTATTCCCAGTTTATTTAGCTTTTCTACTATACATGAGTGGAGGCCTGTGACAAAAGCTTTGTCCAGGTTGAGGTATGTGGTGTGTAGCATTTTGCCTTCATCCATTAATTTGGTGACATTTTCAAAAAAGTCAACCGGGCTGAGTAAACATGAACTTTTAATTGAAGTATAATTTATTTGCACTTTTGTTAGCTGTATATTACAAGTTTCACTGTCTTTAGGTAGTGATGTCATCAACTCTGTTATAACTGATTTTGAAAACATGACCTGAGCATCAATAAATTTAGTACATTTTCCATTATAGAAGTATTAAAATGAATGTATACACTGATATATATCATAGGCATCTTCTGGGCTGTGACAAAATATCTGCATGCAAAGACTGAAGCTGGTTGATGGCAACAGCTTTTCTCTATTTTTCCTGTCTTCTTTGTTTTGATTACTACACTTTTGTTATGCATCTATATTTTGTAAATCTTTCTGATATGCACTGCGGTAATAGTAATTCTAGCAATTCTTTAATGATGACAGTACACTATGGGTACACTGGGTACTATGGGTACACTATGGGTGATAAAAATAACAGTGCTATATGAATACAAGTTCTGAGCTAAATATCATGTACAAGTTATATATAAACTTGAATTTGTGGTCAGTGTATTGAGTAATGTGTTTTGCCAGAGCATTGACTACACAATGGTCCCTAATGTTTCGAAAGTGTTCGTCTACTCTACTTTTAAGTTTCTGCTCCATTTTGCCAATGTAAAAACATGGACAAAACTCTCAGAGGGCACAGCAAGCTACCTTGTTGGAATTACAGTCAAACTTGTCCTTAATCCTTAGTTTCATGCCGTTTATAGGGATTTCATTTCCCTCTAATATGTAGGGGCAAAACTTACATGAACCACACCTGTGCATGTAACCTGCCTTATGTGGTTTATCCTGGTGTTCTAAGAGGGATTTCATGTTCTGCCCTTTACGGAAAACACAAGTGGGTTTGTTCTCCAAAATGGTTCTCAAATCTGTTTCATTTGTTAGCAGTTTCCAGTTCTTTTCTAGGATGTTCTTAACAGAGTAGGCGTCAACTGAAAAAGTAGTAAGAAAACAGGATTTAAACAAGCTAGTATCATTTGTCTCTGTTGTTGAAACAACTACATTTGGCGTAGATTCAATCATTACACTCATTGTGGAATTAGGAATGGAATTGTCACTACAGGGCACTTCTGTGTCCAGGAGGGGAGTAAAGTAGCACTCTTTCATTTGACCAGGACTTCATTTTTAATATTGTCAACTAGGTTTTGCAGATAACCTCTTCTGAGAAACATGTTACACAAATTGTCAAATTCATCCAGAAAGGCCCCTTTTAGTGAAGTCATTCTGGCATCTCTAACAAATTGGCCTTTCAGAATGCCCCTTTTCTGTGTAAAAGGGTAGCAGCTGGTAAAGTGTAAGAAATTGTTGGATTATGTACTTTTGCGATAGATCTCAGATGTGAATCTCTTGTTGACTATGTCTTTTTTAAGTAATACATCTAAATAGGCTATTTGTGGCTCACTGATGGTGTGTGCAAACGTTTAATATGTTCTAATATGCCTTTATTATATGTTTTTAAACATTATACTAGTAATTTAAGTTTGTACTGTGTAATAATATGTAGTATTTTTACATTTGGTATCCAGGACCATAGCCTTTGGTTATGAGCATGATTTCCCTTTAAGTTTGCAAAGAGGAAATGATGTAATATGCCTTGCTTTATTTAAATGCAGTTTTAGCTCTTTTTAGCTTGTCTGATGAAGTTCCTGTATTGTTTTAAACTTGGGACGGAAGCGCTTACAAGCTTTCACTGCTGTTTTGAATAAAACATTTGCCTGCAACTGGTGTGAGCTGTCTTTTTGGATTTATTGTAGGTTTCAAGAAGAATTTAAGTACCTCTAGAAAATCCTAATGGCTGACCCAATCATACCTCTCAACCATACCGGATTCCTCGGAATTTCCTGGTTTTGAGGTTAAAATAATGGGGTGCCACGAATTCCTGAGTGGCCCCTTTAAATGATAATTTTTTTCTCCTTTCTTTACAATTTTTTCAATAATGCTGAAATCATCAATGTGCATGGATGAATATGATGATGTCAGCATAGTGAGACCATGCCTTACCTCTTATTGCCTACTGCAGTGTGAAACAAAGTAATGAGCCACCTACCTTTACATCTACAGGCTCATTATCTGAATAGTCATCATAATAACCCTGTCCTGACTCAAGCAGTACATTTTGGAATGTTGATTGTAAAAGTAAGAAGCCCTTTTTGTCCAAACTAAGTTAGTGCTTTCTGAGGCCAGATAAATCCAAAATAATTTTACAAAGGCAAACTAATAAGTTTTAACTCTTTTCAGGATTTCCAACTAAGCAGCAGAATAAAACGAAAGTCATACATCCAAAGGTTCCCGATAATGTTTTGGCATTAAATGAAACATGAAGAATAAAGTTGTACTAATAAAATGTGTTGTGCAGAATTGTTGCTGTATCCTTCATGCAGGACCAGGACAGCTACAAGAACTGGGCATTTGATTTAAATTTAGTCTTTCAGTCTACATGCATGTACTTCCTTGCCTGTACCATATGCCTGAAGTGAGATTTCCCAAACACCTCACCTCTCCAAAGCATTTTTTTTCTAACTCGCATGACAGAAGTACAAGGTTGTGTGTCTGTGTACGCTTGTGTGGTGCACCTGTATTTTCACACAGCTGTATCGCTGAGAATTTAGTTATGTTGCTTTTTCAGTTGGCAACTTGGCATTGGATTTCTTGTCGGATCCTGGATCACTGGGGGCAGCAAGCCAGCATCAGAATGACTTTGCGGGCCAAACAGTAGAGAGGGGGGATATGAAACTGTGGATTAAGTGAGTCATGGCTGAGGGTGAAAACTCCTGACAGTACCTGGGAATTTGCTGTTGCATTGTTAGGTAGGGTGGATTAGTAATACAGAATGGAGTGTTATGTTTTCTGTTGCCTGCCCTGTGTCATCAGTGTGGCATACAGCACTTGTAGCTCAGCCTCAGATGAAACTGTCAGGGGAGGAGGAGACCCATGAGATGAAAAGGTAGGGGATGAAGCTGTGCACACTGCATATTGGCCAGCAGTCTCAATTTGAAGCTGAATTCTAGCACCATAGCTGGTACAGTAGACACTGTACCGAGAATTAGTTATAGGAATGATAAATCTATTAGGAGGAGATTGTGTTATCCCAAGGAAGTTAGGCTGGATGGAGAATATACTGGTACTATCCAATGTGGATCATGTAGTTGGTGTAGTTATATAGATAGTGGTCTGTCATTCCACCATCCAGACCAGGGCAAGGACTACACTTTTCGGGTTTCAGCAACATGTGACAGCAGACATGTTGTTTATCTGGCTAGCTGCAGGGTTTGTGCAAAGTTTTATATTGGCAAGACAGACAGACACCTTAGAGAACGCATTAGGGAACATGTTTATAACATCAGGAAAGGTAGTAACATGAATGCACTTGCCAAGCATGTAGCTGGTACAGATATATCTCATGTCTTTAGCTTTAGAGTCATTGGTTTACTTCATGAGAGCCTTAGACAAGGTGATGTCTGTAACAGGACTGAAAATTTGGAAGCTACATGGATTATAAAGTTGAGGAGTACTGAGGGGCATGGGCTTAATGAATGTATCCCTTTAAGACCTAGATTGAAAAGGAGGCCGTTGAAAAGATAAAATTTTTTTGTTAGTTAGTATAAAATTTTTTGTGAATTAGTATAATGCTTTTCATATGTATTAAATGTGCTTATACACTCTTTAGTATGAATGTATTTTACATATGTATTTAAACAGCTATTACATATATTTTTTGGTTTTATGGTTTTAGTTACATGAACTTTGATCAGGTGATTATATGTGTTAGTATAAAGGGTGTGTTTCTGTAGTGCTTGATGTACATCTGAAGAAGCTCGTTTGTGAAAGCGCTTGTGTTTTGCACTAGTAAAGGCCTTTTTGGAGAATACAGCCATCAGCGTCTTCTTTTTTTATCATATGGACTTTATTTTCAGAGACGTTTTGGTGTGTATATGCTAGCAGTTTGCTGTTTTATCTTACTTTGGTTTCTTATCTGCTGCATTTACACGCAGATGGCTGATGAAATTGTAGAATTGGATTTACCTAATCCTGTGATTCTTGCAAAGACTGGTAATTCTAAACTACAGCATTATTTGTTGAATATTACTGGAGCAGTGAATCCTTTGGTGAACTGTAAGGATACGTTGTCGTATACAAGGGATGACAACTTTGATGTTATTGCCTTGAAGACAAGGTTGTTCAGCCTTGAGAAAGAGCTCTATAAGCTCAAGAGGAGTCAGTATCAGAAATATCACCTCGAGGTATGTTTAACTGAACAAATCATACCTCGAGGACTGCGTGTGTTGAAAATGCCTTCCTTTCATAATGGTGATGAACTCCTATTGATGGAGTGGCAGAAATTGAATTTGAAAGCCAGCTTTGGATATCTGCATTTACTTATTTCAGCAGCAGAGAGGGAAATGGCAAGTTTGACTAATACCATCAACACTATATATAATGAATTGCTCAAACAGTATTCTGCTGAGGTGACTGACTTTTATATTGAGGACATGTTGAATTCACTAGTTCTTCATGAGAGCAAGTTGCAGAAAATGAAAATAGACAAAATCGTGAGGGACAGAGCCGATTTTCGGGCAGGGAACGTATTCACTTGGCCCAGAGAGGAACGTACGCGAGTAGGACACACTTTACAGAACACAGGGATGGCAGAGGAAGTAGGACATACTTCGCAGAGCGCAGGAACGACAGAGGAAGTAGTAACGTCGGTTACTGCTATGGCAGCAGTGCCATTGACGTCCGGAGAGCAGAATGGGGATATGGCTGCCTCTAGGTCCATTGATTCATTGTCCAAAGAGACAGGGACAAGAAGGAAGACCTTTGTTGCCACGGCGCAAGTACATCGAGAAAGGCTGGAATCTACTGACATTGCTGAAACTGAACCATGTAATTTTTTACAGAGATACAACATAGAGTTCCCCTTACCCATGAGAGAGAACTCCACTGCTTCGAGAAGAGATCCATCGAGAGGCAGGAGTCTAACACGGGGAAAATGGAAATGGGACAATGTACCTACAAATCAGTTGAGTATCAAGAAGGCATTTCTGAATGCAAAAAGGGATTGATTTTAAATCTATCTAGTGTTTTGTTGATATGTATCAGGTGGCAGTCCTTGAAAAAGGACTATCTTTTATACCTACTAGTCGTTCGTGTTTTGCAGATGTAATTTTGGACATTAAGACTTTTACTAGAAATTTAACATTGAAATTGTTGTATTCAGGAAATGATTCTGCTGAAAAACCTAATATGTTCGTCAGACCTAGTTCTTTATTCAATGTGAATCCTATTATCAATGCTTTTGAGAAGTTATGTATTAGGGATATATATGATGCAAATATGAGTGCAAACACTTATTTTAATAAGAGGGGTTACTCGAATTTGAATAAGCAAGAAGCCACAGCTCTGCAGGAATTGGAGAATGATGAGCGTCTTGTGTTCAGACCAGCTGACAAAGGAGGTCTTATTGTGGTCCTTGATAAGGGTTGGTATGAGAGGAAAATGTTGGATAGTTTGTCAGACAATTTATTTTATGAGGAATTGAGTATTACTCAGGTCAATGGACATATAGATATAGTTGCTGATGGGGTTAGGTCTTTTTTTGAGCAACAGTTAATTGACAAGAAGTTGTTTGACTATTTTTTAACCACTAAACCTCTTATACCCATTCTACAGGGATTACCCAAGGTGCACAAATCCATTGTGAATCCGCCAATGAGACCTATTGTCTCAGGGCGAGGATGGTGCACCGAATCTATCTCTATATTTATAGAGAAACATCTTAGACCGATTTTGAATGATATACAGCATGTACTTAGGGACACGGAACATTTTCTTAGTGACCTCTATGATTTTTTATCTACACATGATGATTGTCGAATTATGTTTGTTACTCTTGATGTAGTCTCACTTTTTACGGTGATACCCAATGAGGCAGGGGTTAGATCAGTTAGGCATTTTCTGGATAACTATGCGTTATATAGTCCAGAATTAGTATGTTTATTGACAGATCTTTTGAAATTAGTATTAGAACATAATGTTTTCTTATTTGGACATCAGATGTTCAGACAATGCAATGGCGTGGCTATGGGCACATCTTGTGCCAATAGCTACGCCAATGCAGTTATGGCTGTTTGGGAAGAAGAGCATGTTTTTAAAGGTCCCTTTAAAGAATACATTCAGTTTTATTGTAGATTTGTGGATGATGTTTTTATTCTGTGGGAGGGTGATGAAGACAGTTTACACAGATTCTTATACTTTATTAATGAGTCTACAGAATTTCTACGTTTTACACACAGGATGTCGCTTAATGAATAAGATTTTTTAGATGTGGTAGTAGTAAGAGATGATACAGGGTCAGTGTATACTAAGCAGCACAGGAAGGATTGTCATGTCAATCATCTTCTTCATCGGAGCAGTGCACATCCACCACATATTTTTAACAACATTGTTACTAATCAAGTTATGAGGGCCTCCAGACTTAGTGTGAGAGAGGTAGATTTTCAGAATGAGTTGGATAGAGTGACTGGATTTTTGAGTCAGCGAGGTTATGATGACAAGACTTTAGCTAGGAATATACCATTAGCTGCCAGTAAGCGAAGTGCAGAGGCTAAGCCATATTTTTCTAAAAAAAGACAGTCATCACAATGTCCGGATAGCGAGTCTGTATATACCAGGCTAAGAGTGTCTCTGAAGTATACAGCTGATGTGAATAGATATATTGATATCATTAGGAAACACTGGCAGGTTCTATTGACTGATAGCACCATAGCTGGTATAGTAGACACTGTACCGAGAATTAGTTATAGGAATGATAAATCTATTAGGAGGAGATTGTGTTATCCCAAGGAAGTTAGGCTGGATGGAGAATATACTGGTACTATCCAATGTGGATCATGTAGTTGGTGTAGTTATATAGATAGTGGTCTGTCATTCCACCATCCAGACCAGGGCAAGGACTACACTTTTCGGGTTTCAGCAACATGTGACAGCAGACATGTTGTTTATCTGGCTAGCTGCAGGGTTTGTGCAAAGTTTTATATTGGCAAGACAGACAGACACCTTAGAGAACGCATTAGGGACCATGTTTATAACATCAGGAAAGGTAGAAACACGAATGCACTTGCCAAGCATGTAGCTGGTACAGATATATCTCATGTCTTTAGCTTTAGAGTCATTGGTTTACTTCATGAGAGCCTTAGACAAGGTGATGTCTGTAACAGGACTGAAAATTTGGAAGCTACATGGATTATAAAGTTGAGGAGTACTGAGGGGCACGGGCTTAATGAATGTATCCCTTTAAGACCTAGATTGAAAAGGAGGCCGTTGAAAAGATAAAATTTTTTTGTTAGTTAGTATAAAATTTTTTGTGAATTAGTATAATGCTTTTCATATGTATTAAATGTGCTTATACACTCTTTAGTATGAATGTATTTTACATATGTATTTAAACAGCTATTACATATATTTTTTGGTTTTATGGTTTTAGTTACATGAACTTTGATCAGGTGATTATATGTGTTAGTATAAAGGTTGTGTTTCTGTAGTGCTTGATGTACACCTGAAGAAGCTCGTTTGTGAAAGCGCTTGTGTTTTGCACTAGTAAAGGCCTTTTTGGAGAATACAGCCATCAGCGTCTTCTTTTTTTATCATAAGAACTATTTCAAGTTTTTTTATCCCATATTTCTCCTGCCCAGAGCAGCGCGGGTGTTTACCAAGTTCTTGGCACTGGTTTTAGCCTTTCAAAGGATACTGGAAGTCTAAATTCATTCTTACATGGGTGACTGACTCAATTAGTTCCCATCATTGGAGGATATGAGCAAATCCATGTCCATGATCATGAAATGCTTAAGCAACCTGGACTTCTTTTCATATCTTTCAAACTTGAGCTTGCTGCCAGAGTGATGAAGGTTTTCCTAAATATTAGCACCAAATTTATCTACCAAAGAGATGCCCATGCAGTTAAAACTCTGAAAGTCAGTCCTAGAAATCCCATCTGACAGCTAGGGCAATACTCAGGGTCCTGGGTCAACTGTCACCATCAATATAAACAGTACACAAAGCTGGGCTGCATATGAAAAACGCTTCCAGTAGTATATTGTGAATTTATGGTGGCAGCATTGCCACTCCTTTTTATCAGGCAATTCCATCATCCCAGCCATCAAGAGACAGTTTTCAGTGGTGGGCCTGATAGGTGGAACTCATCCCAGCTAGACCTGTGATGGTATGTCAAGATGAGCAGACCCTTACCATGGGTTTGTTAGCCCTTATGCAGCAAAATGTGCAAGGCACCTGCAGCAGGACCATGCAGAAGAAACACATCAGTATGACATTAAAAGCTTTCACATATCTGGTACCAGGGACCCTAAGCTTCATCACAGACATTATCACTGTGAAGTGGTATATAAACAAGCAGCGTGGGGTTGCACATATTCTTAACAGTTCTGCAGACTGATGTTGATGGTGTGAGAACCTGCAGCCCAGTTATGTCTGCACTTCCAATCATGTTATATAAAATAGGCCCAGAACATGGTGAGAGACCAACTGCATAGGTCTGACTTCAGCTATTATGACTGGAAATGTGACACTGGAATATTCCAGTCCATTATGCACAGGTGAGATTTTATCCAACTAGACCTATTCACACCATGAGAAAAACATCAGCTACAAATGTTTTTTTTTTCAATTTCCTTGCAGAAAGGCCAGATAGAAGATACTTTTAACATCCCCTTCTACAGGCATCTTGTCTGGGCATTCTCACCACCCTACCTTTCTTGCCAAGGGTGCTCCAAAAGTTCAGACCAGAAATGTACTGGTGGTCCAACAGTGATTCTGGTAAGGGGTTTTCTAATAATACTGATGACCAAGAAGGGCACTCTTCTGTTTCTGCAGCACTGTAACCTAGTCATTGTATCCTAAACAGCTTGAGATGGGCTTCATAGATGCAGGGGAAGTCATTACCATTCTGCAGGAAGCTTAGGTAACTGAACACTAGATAATTATACTTGGCTAAGTGGAAAACATACTTTCTTTTTATATTCTGCTTACTACATTTCTCACAAGGAGTGCAGTGTACCATTGTTTATAAAGTCTTTAGTCAAACTTCTGATGGGGGGGCTGTCTTACCTTCTGTTAGGGTTCACGTTTTAGCGTAATATGTCTCACTGAGAACCCTCCATTATATTTGCAGTTTTGGATGAAGCAATTTTTGAAGCTGATTTTCTGCATAATGTCTCCTTGAAGGAAAGTAATCCCTCTGTGGGATTTGAACTTTCTTACTGACAAACTGATTTTGACACCTTCTAATCCACTATATTCATGGCACTAAAATTTCTGTCTTGTAAAACACTATGCTTTTGACAATGAAGTCTTCTAGAAGTGTATCAGAATTACAAGTCCTTCTGTGCAGAGTCTTTCATGGCTTTCCTCAAGGCTAGAGTAAACATTAGCATGTTAATCCTCCTTTATGTTGAAAGTGGTCTTTGAGCTGGTTCTCAACTAGGTAATTCAGTTAACTACTTCCAATCTCTAATCCTTAAAGAAGAAAGGTAGCTCAGCTATTACAGTATATTGTACAAAGGTATACAAAGATATACAAAGATTACAAAGACATAAGACAGATGGACCAACTTGTTGTCTCCTTTATGCTGGGGAAGGTGGGTAAACAAGTCTTGGAGCAAACTTTTTCTAAATGCTGGAAACCTTACTGCGTTCTACTATAATTTTGTTATGATTCATGAAAAAGACCTTGGGATATTGCTCATGGTACACTCCATTAGAGCAGCGGCTAGCACAGCGTCATTCAGTCTAGCTTCATTCCTGACATTAGATTCTTAAAGCAGTTTCTTTTCCCACCAAGGTGACAAGTGGCTGCCAGACTGCGGATATTACTGCATTTCTTTGGTTATAATTCTTGCATCTGTAAGTATATTCTTCTCACGCTGACTGTTGCCATTGTTGCTGATCAGCCACCATTGGATTAATTCTGATAAATTGTGAACTTTGTTTTTTGGTGGATTTCATTGTGGACTTGTTTTAGTGTTGTGATGGCAGCCTAATTGCCGATCAGTATCGCAGTGGAAGAGGATGAGGAGACTGAAATTATGGAAAGTACTGGAGTAAATGGTGTTGCCATGCTGTAGATTTTTGGAATTATGTGTTGGACTGATCTAAATATTCAGCACTGGCAAGGCAATTGAAGACAGTAAAGAAGGTTTTGGCAGGGTATCGCTGCTGCTGTGTGGTTGTTTTCATGGGACTTTGAGGCTTAGAAGATGGAGTGTGTTGGTTTCTGTTGAATATAACGTACTTGTTGGATTTCATGGATTTAGAAGTTATAATTGGTAGGAATTTTGTGGTCAAATGTCATTTATTGTTTAGACCCTGTTTTTATTATTACTTGGTGAGATTATCTGTGTCAAATGTACTGTAGTTTTTATTTATTCTTTTAAATGGACAGTAATGATTACTTAACATTTTCTGAGTTGTTAGTTTTTGTGAAATGCATAGTTAATAAACACTCGTATCAACCTTAACCTGAACTGTCAAGGCAGCCTTTTTCAAGAATGTTTCTGATCCGTAGATCTGTGAGACAGATCTTGGACATCCATCTGTTAACTGTTCAATGTATGTGTCTCTCAAACTCAAAGTTTCCTAAAAGGCCTTGTTTGAGTTTGAGAATAGTTATGGGGAAGGTAAATACCCTACTTCCAAAATATTCATCCAGTGCTTTCTTAAATGATTATCAGCCATTCAGATACATAATGAAAGACCACTTCTAAAAAACACTTACTCTACTATGGAATGACCCTCTTAACTGAATACTTAACATATAAACCAAAGTTCCTAGGTCCCAGATGATTTTACCTAAACTCAGTGCCTAGAGTGGCAGTCAAAAGATATTCTTTCTTCAAGCACTACAAGCTTCCCACTCCAAAAGCATGATGATATTTTTTATCTACCCCACCCTGCAAGGCATTATGTAGTCTTGTCCCTATGGGGTATCTACAGCACTGCTTTGGTATTCTTCCCATGGGTAAGGAATTATACTGGGGTTCTCAAGTTTAGCATAACATCTAGAAGGATCCCTGTAACTACTCCCAATAATCACCTTTTTGTTTTTTTCTGTGGGTTTCTGTCAATACGGGCCTACAGAAAGCTCAGCTATTACATTACTGCAACAGAGTACAAATTTAGGGCTAGGGTCCTGCTCTTCCACTGAATAACAGCTTAATAATGAAGTAAGGAGTTTCCTTTTAAAGTTGTCAATGGCAGTGATGTCTAGGACTTTTCACTATAGGTTGCACTGCTGTATAGCACTTTTAAGCTGTACATTGTATGGATTCATGGGGCTTATTATTTTATTTATTTATTTTATTTTATTTGTATTTGTTTTCTAGGTTATAGTGTTGACCTCCATGGACCTTTTCCACACTCAGCCAAGGAGCCTGGGAGCGGTGTCTGGTTAACTGACTTGCTCAGAGTAACACAGTTAGGCAATGACTTTTAAGCTGTACACAATACACTGCTGTACAGAACTTTTTACTTGAACTCTGCACTGCTGTATAGGGCTTTTAAGCTGTATACACTACACTGCTGCATGGGTCTTTTTACCTGTACACCACTGGTATACACTACACTGCTGCATGGGTCTTTTTACCTGTATACCACTGTTGTATGAGCTGATAATCTGACACTGCATTGCTGTAGGGGGCTTTTAAGCTGTACATTGCATTGCTGTATGGGGATCTAAAGCTGTGCACTGCATTGCTTTATGGGGCTTTAAAGATGCACAATGCATTGCTGTGTGCGGCTTTTAAGCACTGCTCTATGGGGCCTTTAAGTTGTACAGTGCAGTATTGTACAGGATTTTTAAGATGTACAGTGTGTTACTTTATGGGGTTTTTAAACTGAGAACTACACTGATGTTTGTGGCTTCTTTAAAGCTATATAATGCACTGATGTCTAAGGTTTGTAAGTTGTATACTGCACTGCTTTATAGTGCTTTCAAACTGAAAATTGCTCTAATGCTTGGGGCAGATAGAAGATCTTGTTACTTGGGAATGCCAGCAAAACCTCTAGATGTTAGTCCAGGAGGGTGGATATTTGTATTTAGCCATTCCTGGATGATAAGGAAATATGTTGTAACAGTGATTTCTGACTAAAATGTCTGATGTTACAGTGAGTTACTCACATAACTGTACTTTCTCCATTCAGCTTCCCATATATTATAGACGAAGTGCAATGCACTGCCAGCATCTAATGTCAATGTTTTGTACACATCTCCTTCAGTGAACATAAAACATTACAACCTTGCTGTATATGGCCATATAAACATAAATCCCTCACCCTGTCCATTCCAAAGCACTCTGCTCCACAGTCACCTTATCCTTGACTATATATAAGACTATATGCATTTATAATGAGACCCATTTACTTTACATATTATATAATGGTATTATATTGCTACAGTATATCTAGTACATTTAGAGCAATAACTGTCACAGTGCATATGATGCCAGCTACTGCATTCTCTATGGCACACCTTCTGTATGTAGCTACTTTGGCATCTTGTGTTCAGCTAGCTATATCTGTAGGCTGTCTACCATGTAGGAATTCAACACTACCTACAGGCATGGACAGTCATTTTCTCATAGCATATGTGCACACTTGCCCATTCTTTTGAAAGCCAACCCAAAGTGTCTGCAGACTGATCATAGTGTGCTGAAATCAAAAATAAACTGCACTAACTGGATTGCTTGTAAAAGGCAAGGACTAAGGAAGAGGGGCATGACTGCCAAAGAAGATAGGAGGATGGTTGTGAAGTGAGAGAAGTGGCAACAATGAAGCAACACCTCGACCCCAAGAAATAATGTGAAGACGGATGATGATAGTGATGATGAAAAACTGTGCGGTGGTTCACTTAGTGGAGAAAGAGTGAGAAAAGCACTAAATTCACAGCTATAGTATCAGGATAGAATGAAAGAGCAGGCCCGAGATGTCCTTATAGCTAGTCATATGAAATGAAATAACATTTCAGAAGAGGTAATCAGACTTATCTGCACTGGAGTATATGAGAATGCAAATGATTACTACTATGGATGTAAGAAATACCCATTAATCGCAAAACTGGATAAGATACACTTAGCTCCCTCACTAGCTATTATGCCTCCATTTGACAGTAAAGCAATGAAAGTTGTATGTTTTTAACTTAAGAGTATGCAGAATCATTACTTTATCTTCGTATCCTCTGCGTATATCGCTTAATGCATTTAGACTGTACAAATGTGTACTGTCAACTGCTCCTTAGACTACAAACAAAATAGTGGTCATTTTAGTTGTGTGTATATCCGCAGATTTTCTCAGAAAACATTGTGTACAGCTACAGCTTTCAAATCATTTGTCTTGAAACAGTACCTCAACCTTCAGCTGGCAAAAAAAAATATTTTATTTTTTTTTTTAAGGAAATGCTGTATGGAAACTAAGCAGTGCAGTTCAAAAGTATAACAAAGAAGAGGGAACAGGACAGATTAAATAGTTACCCTTCTTTGATCTTTGTCATAGCATATCCTCGACTAAAACTGAACTCCACCATCTTTTACCTTCTTTAAAGCAAGCACATATCAGTGCTTCTTGATAACATAGATAAACATGGATGCATAAAGGCACCACTGACACAATTGCTATAGTTCACATAACTGCATCCCTATCTAAATATTGAATGTGCACAGCAGCGAATGTTATAACATCAAACCGGGAACACTGAACAAGAAAGACCTTTATTCTGCGGGATCACACTACAATGGTGATTGGAATTTTGCTCCTTTCCCCACCATAGTGCGATCTTGGCGTTTATATATATACAATTAGTAGGGGGTGTGGGAGGGTGCATCAGGTTTTGTGGTTTCAGTGTTCTGGGTTTTGATGTTCCTGGATAGATAGGGAACCCACATAACTACATTAAGTAAACAATGTTAAATTAGTACATGGAAATGTGAAAAACAAGCAAACTGAAATAACAAGGGAATGTAGTATGTTAGTATGAAAGTGAAAAGCAATATCTAATCAAGGTACAGAGTGAATAGTTCCAGATTTTTGTCATTTTTGTTCTTTTGCCAGTTAATCCATGTTTTATCTCTGTCTTTTATAAGTAGTTTACATTAGTTGGTGAGCCATGGGGTATGGTTGTTTTTAACTCTTTTTGTATGCTGTGAGGCTAAAGTGTTAAGAATATTTGGAAATACTGCACTGAAGTATTCAACTGCATTGTTTAAGGGTAGTCTTGTTTAGGATGGACTAGTTTACTTTCAGAGCTTCAGTGAAAGACTGCATGGAGAAGGTGGAGAGATTACTGGTAGTTTTGAGCTTATGTTCTTTTGTCAGTTGTGTAATAGTGCTGTGGGTATAAGCTGGTAGGTGGTCACTTAATGTAGCTGAGAGGGTACCTGAGGAGGTAAAATTAGATGGGTTGGTAACCAGAATCCAGTCCAGGATAGATTGCTGGGAGTTATTTTTCCCATATCTTGTTGATGTATTAATACGTTGAGTGAATCCAAACAGGTTCATGCTGTTTATTGCTAAATTTGCAGATAAAGACTGCCAGTCTATGATTACATCACCCAGGAATATAATTTCATTTGTGATTGTATCTGCTCTCCAGGACAGTATGTTTTCAAGTATTGGAATTTTCTGTCCTGAGGGCATATATAACACAGCAATGCATATGTTCTTGGAAAAGATACATGGCCAAGTCAGGTATGGAAATAAGGTACATAAGGAAAGCTAGTGGTGGAATGCAGAAATTCAGGAAGTCATCAAAAGAAAGGAGGAGTGCAGGAAAAGGTTGGAGAAAGAAAAGGCAGACCGGGCTAGGAAGAAATACTGCTTGGATAACAAAAAAGCTAACAAAGGAGCTGTAGTAGCATAGAACATGGCATCGGAGGCATTCTACCAGCTTCTGGAAAGTGACTCAGTAGATGGCACAAAGAAACTATGTCTGGTTGCAAGACAAAGACAGAAAGATAAAGAAGATAGTTAGACACTTTCATAAAGGATGCCAGCAACAACTTGTTCACCAGTCCACAAGACATAAAAGGCAGATGGAAGAAGTTCTTCCAGTAGATTCTGAACGAAGAAAATCTGACAGAAGCTGTACTACCCAGACACAGCCTACAATGACAAGAGGAGATTTCCACCCTAGAAGAAGTAAGAACAGCACTAAGGAGAATGAAGTCAGGGAAAGCAGCAGGCTCAGGTAAGGTCACAGCAGATGTTATCAAGATGTTGGGTGAGATAGGGAAGAAATGGCTCCTGAGGGTACTCATAGCAGTGTGAAGACAAAGGCATGTCCCAGATGACTGGAGAATTAGCATACTCATGCCAGTGTACAAGAACAAAGGGGACATCCACAACTGTGGTCAGTACAGAGGTATCAAACTCCTGTCATTTTGCATGAATGTTCTGGAGAGGGTGATTGATAAATTGATACACAAAGTAGTAGATAGTAAGATGGGAGATGCTCAAGTTTGAATTCAGAACAGGATGCAGCACAACTGTCCTGATGTTTACAGTGAGACAGATAATTAAGAAGAAGGTAGAGTAGAGGAAAGAGTCCAACTTCGTATTCCTAAACTTGAAAAAGCATATGACAAGGTCTCAAGAAAGCTGATTTGGGCAGTACTGCAGTAGTTTGAAATCCCAGAAACATTGGTAGAATTAGTGCAGCCTATGTACAAGGACCCAATGACTCAAGTATGAACAGTTTTCAGTCCCAGTGGGAGTGGGTGTGCACCAGGGTTCAGCTCTGAGCCCACTGCTGTTCATACTGGTGATGGACTACATTAGCAAACAGGTAAGAGAGGTCAAATCAGCAAAATTGCTGTATAAGATGATGTAGCATTGCAGGCAGACTCTGAACAAGAACTTCAACAAAGAGTAGGGGAATAGCATGCAAAACTGAAGGCACATGGGATGAAACTAAGTACACATAGCACAGTGGTAATGCCAGCAAATTGGGAAAATCAGAAGAAGCTGAGAACTGAGACAGAACGGAAGATAGTGGAACAGGTTAACAGCTTTGGGTATCTGGGAGGGGTGGATGAAGAAAAGGGAAGTCTGAATGATCAGGTCAAAGCTAGAATCAGAGGGGCTGCAGCTAGCTGGCATGGAGTGTCAGGGGAAGTGTATGACAGAACAATGCCAACAAAGCTGAAAGGTAAAGTGTATAAAACAGTGGTGTGACCAGTACTGCTGTATGGTACAGAAACTTGGGCAATAAAGGCAGAGCAGATGAGGAAGCTAGAGGTGATGGAGATGAAGTGCCTGAGAAGGGTGGTAGGATGCACACTGAGGGAGAGACAAAAATATGAGGACATATGAGCAAAGGCCAAAGTAGCTCTAATTGCAGGAAAGGTCAAAGAGAACAGATTATGGTGGCTCATGTGCATGTGCAGAAAAGCAAAAGACATTTTGGGGAAGAAGATTTGGGTCAGACAGGAAGAAGGTAAGAGGAAATGAGGGTGTTCAGCAAAGAGGTAGATGGATTGTGTGAGAGAAGATGTGTGACAGTCAGGTATGAGTGTCAAGGAAAGCAGGGGAGCGGCATTGAATAGAGACTGATGGCAACATTTGACACAACATCCCGATCCCATGTGGAAAATGGGAAAAAAGGAGGATGATGATGATAATGTGTGGCAACAAGACACATCTGCTGCTTCATGGCAGCATGTTAAGCTGCTGTGAAGCTATGTCAGAAACAAAGCAACAGATTTTTATATGCTTGCTAAGTGTGGCTTTGCTATTTAGTAAGTTTCAAACTAAAAAAGTAAATACAGAAAAAAGGTAATCTGTGTGTGTGTGTGTGTGTGTGTGTGTGTGTGTGTGTGTGTGTATGTGTGTGTGTGTGTGTGTGTGTGTGTGTGTGTGTGTGTGTGTGTGTGTGTGTGTGTGTGTGTGCATGCATCCATGAGTGAGCGACAAAGAGAGCGAGAGGAAGACAGAGCGTGTAGGTAAGAGACAGAGGCAGAGATACCACTGATTACCACCGACAGTCGATCAGCAAGCATGAAATTGTGAAACTCTTAATGTCTGTCATTATTGACTGACTTTAATCATTAATGATTTACAAGCAAATCAGACATTCTGCAAGGAACCGAAAGGACAGAACAGAAATAAATGACAAAATTGTGGAAAGTCAAGAGGAATGGATTAGTTGCAATGTCTTACATTCTATTACTTTTTTCATTTATTTGATCACAATGAGACACCTGAGATGTATTCACTCAGAAAGTAACTGTAACAGAAAAAAGGTAATCTGTGTGTGTGTGTGTGTGTGTGTGTGTGTGTGTGTGTGTGTGTGTGTGTGTGTGTGTGTGTGTGCGTGTGTGTGTCTCTCTGTGCTTTTGAGAGACTCTGTGTGTGTATGTATGTGTACGTGTGTGTGCTTGTGCATGTAGACAATAAATATTTATATTTTGAATATTTATT
Organism: Protopterus annectens; assembly: GCF_019279795.1. Taxonomy (NCBI): domain Eukaryota; kingdom Metazoa; phylum Chordata; order Ceratodontiformes; family Protopteridae; genus Protopterus; species Protopterus annectens. The sequence goes on along the minus strand of NC_056728.1, from coordinate 1,787,722,667 downwards.
TATTTATATAATTTGTTTACCCGGAGAGTCCGACTGGGCCTGGGATGGACCAGGGAGAAAAGCTCCACAAATACAATGTTGTCATATTACAAAAGACAATTTGAGAATACATAAAGTATACAATACAAAGTACCTGAAGGATACATATGTAGAAATTAAAGTAAATTTAAATACAAAATAATGGCAAGGTTAAAAAATGAGTTTAGATATAGTGAACATTAATAACTTTTTTGCGATAAACTGAATGAAAGAAAAATTGAAGGGTGAGAAATGTTATTGCCTAGTGGATAAAAGATAGAAGAATGCTGCTGAGGAGGAGAAGGAGTAAAGGGGAAGGAGAAAGCTAAATGAGGAATAAAGGAGTGAGAGCTAAGCGAAAGGTATACTTAGAATTATTAACCAGGTTTGGTGCAGCAGCAAAGCCAAGTGTTACTGAGGTGTTTCCTTAGTAGTTGTTTCAATTTACAAATATTGTTAGTGTTGAGTATATTTTGAGGTATATCATTCCAAGTTTTGGCTACTTTGCATGATTATAGGTAATCCCCATAACTGCTATTTGACTTGGTGACCTTCAAAAGTAATTTGTTAGAAGACCTTAATGTTCTGCTGCTGGAATAGGGCTGAACTAGGTTGCTGATAGATGGACAGTTATCAAGGTGATACATAGTAGAATGAGTAGTTGGTTAGTAGGTTAATAAGTTGGGAAGTTCAAACCAGTTGAGTTGGTGTAGTATCTTGCAGTGATGAGCCCTTGCAGGTTGTTTGGAGGCAAGTCTGGCTACTTTATAGTAGCAGGATTCTAGTTTGGTTAAGTCACATTATCTTAAGTTAGTGAAAATGGGTGAGGCATATAAGAGGGTGGATAGAAGGTGAGTTTTACAGATGGTGTATCTGGTGGAATTAGTTAGGGAGAGTTTAATTTTATACAGGGAGCCAAGTTTTAAGTGCGCTTTCTTGGTAACTAGAACTAAATGTTTATCAAATTTGAGGTCCTTGTCTATGGTGACTCCTAGTAGCTTTATGTAATCAACTGGTTCGATACGGGTATTGTTAGATGAATAAATGGTAAAAGAAGTAGAGTCTATAGATTTTTTGCTATTGGAGAAAACTATTAGTTTTGTTTTAAAAGGGTTAAGAATCAGTTCATAATTGTTAAGGTATTTTCTATGTCCAGGAAGGATTGTTGGGTTTTGTTAAGTACAGCAGGTAGGGATGGAGCAGAGTACATGAGGGAGGAGTCATCTGCATATTGAACCAATGTAGCATGATGGGTGGCTGTGCTTAGTTTGTTTGTAAATATTGTGAAGAGAAGGGGAGCAAGAATAGACCTTTGGGGTACACGGACAGTGATAGATAGAGAAGAAGATAGTTCATTTTGCCATTTTTGGCAGCTAGTAAAGTAACTTATGAACCAGGAAAGGGTTGAATGAGAAAGATTAAGGGAGGCTAGCTCTTAGATAAATTTATTCTGTGAGACAGTATCAAAGGCCTTTGAAAAGTCAAGAAATATAGAGGAGGTAAGTAGCCCATTGTTCCTATGTTGGTTCACTGTATTTTTGAAACTGATTAGAGCAGTTATTGTACTGTGTTTAGGTTGGAAACCATGTTGGGTGGGGAATAAGAGGTTGTTTTTCAGGACATGATCGAGGAGTTGGGAATGAATACATTTTCCAGTATTTAAGCTAGTGGGGAGAGGATGGGAATGGGTCTATAGTTAGAAAAGTCTGTGGAGGTACCACCTTTATGAAGAGGGATTACATGGGACACTTTCCAAAAAGATGGCACATGTTGCTCAGTAATGGACTGATTTATAAGGGTGGATATTTGGGAAGAAACAGCACCTGCAGCAAGTCTGAAGTATTCATTGGGTAGTTGATCAGCGCCAGTGGAAGAGCATTTAAGTTCGGATAGGAGTTTTTTTTTATATAGTGAGTTTGTATGGGCTGAATATTGAAGGAATCAGGTTTTGTTTCAAATTTATGGGTAATGGTAACTGAGAATTGTCATTGTCTTTTACTAGTGATAGTATAGAGTTAACAAAGTGATTGTTGAATTGTGTGGCAATGTTGTCAGGGGAGTTTGATTTATTTGGACTTGGGGTAGTGGCCTGACCTGGTTTAAGGAGTTGGTTAATGGCACCCCAGAATTTTTTTGGGTTATTATGGTACCTATTTTGGATTGCTGTATAGTGTTATATTTTGTCATGTTTGATTTTTTTTTTTGCAAAATTATGAAGTTGCTGCTAGTTTTGAAGGATAGTTGAGTTTTTTTAAGAGCTGGTGATTATGCCATGCCTTGTCTCTCACTTTGAGGAGCCTTTTGGTGTCAGAGGAAAGCCAGGGAATGTATCTTGCTTTTAAGTGTGTTTTCCTAAGGGGAGATAGAGTATTTAAGATAGTGAGGAATTTGTCATTGAAATATTAAACTGCTAGATCAAGTTGGAGATATTTTAGAGGGGACCAGTTGACTTGTTGTAGTAGTGTAGTTAAGGTTTTTGGAGTGAAATTAGTTTTGTTCCAGACAAGTTTGTATATGATTTCTCTAGGGGAGAAGAGTGTCATTTTAGTAGCTATGTAGGTAGGTGAGTGCTCAGACTGTCTGGAAGATAACCTGAGTGATAAGTGTCTGGGTTGGTCTTAGTAAAGGCCCAGTCAAAGATGGATTGTTTATTAGAATGTTTGTCAACTTAAGTTGGGTTGAGGATTAATTGGGTAAAACCAAAGAGGTTAATGTGATTTGAGGGGTTGTTAGAGGAAATTGTGTCCCAGTCTAGGTTAGAATCACCCATTATAACAGTTGCTTGTCTCAGTGTTGAAGAACACCAACTTAGTAGATCTTTAATAGTAGATGGGTTGTTACTTGGAAGAAGGCAGATGTCTATAATGATAATATTCTTATGAAGGTTTATTTGTAGTTAAGTGAATTAGTGTTTCCATATTTGAAGTGATTGGGGGTGAATGTCAAGACATTTAAGTTTTAGATAGGCTTGGTATAATATTGCTACACCAGCACTGCATTTAAGGGCTCTATCTTGTCTTCGTATATTGTAACTTAGTAGTAGGATTTCCTGATCCTGAATGCATGATTTGAGCCAGGTTTCAGTTAAGATGGATATGTGTGGTGAATAGTGAGCAATAGTTACAAGGAATTTGCTGATCTTATTTACTAGGCTTCTAAGGTTAAAATTTAATATAAAAAGATCAAAGGCATTGTGATGGAAACTGCATGAGCAGAGGGAGTTGTTGTTACAGGGGAGGCAGACTGAGGGTAGGATGGAGGGTGTGGATTGGGGTGAATGTCTCCATATAGAAGTATGTAATTATTTAAGAAAGGGTATAGGTCCCTATGTTTAAAAAGAAGTCTTAGGAATGTGTAAGTATGGTTGGTGTAGGATTTGAGTGAAGAACTTTAAATGAGATAAGTTGCGAGACAGAGTTCTTAAATAGATGAGGTGATATAATTAAGTAGCATCAAGAGTTAGGGGGTGAATACTATCTGGATAAGTTGGGGAGTGATTAACTGTGATGTGTAAGTTGTGACAGTGTATAGAAATATGTAGGTGGATACTAGGAAGGCTGTTAGTGTGGTGAGTAAAAGTAGTGTGTTGGCTGAGAGTGTTATCAGCATTCTTGGAGAAGACTAGAATACGTGTGGGTGGCTAGGGGTGAGAAGTGGAGAAGAGAAATAGGATTAGCTTAATTGAAAGTGTGAAAGATATAAAATATTTTCTCCAACATCAAATATTTATCAGTTATTTATGCCACAGCATGTTTGAAACATTAGGCAGGGTAACTATTTTATGTCAAAAATATATAAAAATATATTAAAAAATTATGTAATAATGAAAAAAAAAGTACAAAACAACAGTTTATTCTTTTAGTGCAGTAATGCCCTCCAGGGTGGGGATTATCAGGGAATTAATGGCCATTTGGGGATGTTCAGGCCCGAAACCTGGATAAGTTTTAGTTCCCTTATAATGCCCACTCTGTTAGACATTACTGTATACATAGCATATATATATTTTGTTTTGGATTTTTTTTTTATTTGTACAGTATGTGATAGAATTTAAATGTTAAAATATCCTGGCATACTTAAATGTGTTTTAATTTTATTAAGAGATTTTAACATTTTTTTTTTCAGAATGCATGTTGGCAATATGTTTTTTTTTTTTTTTTTTTTTGCTTAAGTCTATCTTTTTTTTCCGTATTTTAAAGTATGCTGTCCAGAAACAGAGACTTTCTTGGGTAGGGTGGGAAGGCTACCGTTTGAATGGGAGGAATTACTTTGTAATTTGATGTACACATCCAAAATAACTTGGCTACCCTTGTCCATATGTGGCAGAACATGGTAGGCTTCTTTCTAGGAGAGATTGTCTGAACAGATTATATCACAGACAATAATGTTGTTTGGATGGTATGAGAATATACTTAGCCTCCTACATAATTAAGAAATGCACACTTTATTTCACCTGTTCTTCCATGTGGTAATACAATGGTTATTTTCAAATCATTAATCTTGTCTCTAAGTTGTGTTTTAGTACATGCATATTATAATTATCAGTTGAACCACTTACAGATATATGATTGGTATAATCTGTGACGTTTTTGAGAAATACTAAGAAAAATAGTATGCATTTAGGTGAACTGCGTATGCTGAGAACTTGCTTATGAAAAACAAGTGCAACCATCCTGTTGGTGTGTATGACTGCCGATCAGCTATATAATAATTTTGGTTTCCTTTGAGGTCAGAATGAATGAGAATTGTTTCAGTTGATGATACATGCAATGCATTTAATGTATGATAGTCAACCCTGAAAGAAGCACTTACAATGTCACAATTGAACAGCAGTTGTTAGTCACAAGTGATCCAGCCTGGTCTTGTCCTTTATTGTACCAAAATCATTTACTAGCAACAAATCTGGTTTGTTTCCCAGATTCATAACTGAAGAGCCATGGCAGTTACTGCTTGAAAGGAGTGGGTGCCATTTATCCTGAAGCATCATGTGACCGTCATGGTTCCTGCTTCAAAGAGTGCCTTTTTACAGTTTTATCGCTGTTTGCATGTTGTGATTAAATGTACAATATGTACCAGTTCTGTTTCAGTCTGCTTAATCATGCTGCTTTGTGAGAGGAATACTCCAGTTCTTGTTTGATCTTTTGATCCTTTATTCCTTCTTCTGTTTTCTTTCATGGCATAAATAACTTGCCCCTGTTTGAAAGCTCACCACTATCAAGCTTCACGGACTTCCTGCCTTCTCTATTTTATTACATGCGTGGGTTTAATTGACAGTATCCAGCTGTGTCACAAAAACAATTGACCTCTTTGCTGCCTGGCTATAGCCTACTTTCTTTAGTTGCTTCCTAATAGTACTCCTCATTTTGGAAAGCTTCAGGCAATTTCGGCTGATTATTGCAAAAAAATTAAAAAAAAAAAAAAAAAAAACAAGAAACTCCTCATATTGAACATAATTTCTGTCTTCAGTGTTTACTACTGAATGCCATTTATTTTTGTCATGTTCATTATTGCTTGCCCAATGGTTTTCTTTCCTTCAGTTCTTCCTGTCCTTCAGCCGCGTTACTGATGTTTTTTGTCGCAGAAACCTATTTGGTTATTTGGATTCTAAAGCATCTCCTCCCATCAAACAAACATAGGTTTTGCTTAGCCATTCCTCATTAAGCATTGTGGTCCTAGTGGACACGAGGCAGCCCTGGTCTGCACAGAAATGCATACTTCACATGAAGTGCTTTTGCTGCTCTCTGCAGTCAAAGTGCCTAGAGTAATCATGAAACAGCTGTAGGCCGAGCTTCCCCAAAACATTTACTCTTCAATCAGTTTAGCTGCATCTTCTGCCTCCCACCATTAGTGGTATAGTGATGCCTGGATCCCTTAATAACAACACTTGAAAAGGCTCTCCTTATAAGATAATAAGATGTGTTACCTGAAGTATAGCACTTAAATGAATATAGATATCAGATGCCCTAATAATTCTCCACTCTGTTTTAGTAGACAAGTAAATAAAAATATACTGCTAGAATGTCTTGCCCTTTCTTGGATTTCTGATTCTTCAATTCAAATATAACAGGAACAGATAATCTGAAAAACCACATAACTGATGAAAAAATCTTTGCAAGGATTTCATCTTTATAATTATGTGTAACACATACCTCTCTACTGTCCAGATTTTTACAAAATGTCCAGATTTGTGCCTCAAATTTTTCATCTGTTTCTCATAAAATTCTGGTTTTCTGGAAAATCACTGACAAATCATTGAGGAATAAAGTCAGAAAATAATGACAAATGTTTGAGTTTCAGACTTCATAGCCTTCAGAAAATTCATGCTAATGCATAATCTGTTATTCTATCAACTTTCTAACCTTGTAAGAGCAATATTTAAAAAGTGTCCCTATTTTTTGGCTTTTGTCCCCATTTTTGGACCTTTGTCCAGAATTCTTGCCCTAAGAGGTTGAGAGGTATGGTGTAACAACAGCTCTATTATGTAGTTGTTTCCGAGACTGCAGGCTATCTTTCAGGTTTGAGTGATAGATGAACAATATTTTCACTCTTTTTCCGTTTTGGACAGGCACGTTAAAGAACTGCAAAAAGTAGACATAGTTTTTTTTTTTAATTCTGTTAAAACTGACATGTAGTATTGCTGTCTATAGTGTCCAGTACACCAGCGTAGGTCCCAGAGGGAGATTGAGAAGCAAGATTCCTCCTTAACTGGAACCTATCCTGTAGCCCCTCTTTCTGAAAATTGAGACTTCCATACAGTAATGCCAGTTAAGAAGTAAAGTCCCTGTCTGCTGTGCAGCATTGAAAAGGCACATTGCCACATCACTTCCATTAATATCCAGTGCTTTCACCATTTCCGCTGGATCTCATATGCTGTAGCCTTCTTGCCAATATTGAGCTGTTTACTTGCCCCAGAGACCTGAACTACACCACCTCCTAAAGTGACAGTTTGTTCAATGGATTCAGTAATAATTTCTCAGTGTTATTCTACCTTCTGACAGTGTCCCTGTTTGAGTCCAGCATTTCTCCACCTTTGCAAAAAGCAGCCCAGACAATGTTTTACCTACTTCAGTACATCACAGGGTGAATTGCCAGAACCTCCTTAAAGCTCTCTAAAAGTAAGTCTCTTTAGCCTCATCAAATGCCTTTCACAGCAAAACCTGTCAATGACTGTTGGTCTCTGTGTACCTGTCTGACCACCTTTCAGCCACAGAGCTTTATTGCTGGCTCAACTACAGATCCTTTGATCAAGGTCATTTTTGATTCCATATCTTTGACTTCCCCCATATTTTGGGAGAAGCTCTTCCAAAGGTGGGAGCTGAACTTATCTAGGACAGAAATATCCATTAGGCATTCCCAAGATATCATTGGTGTATGCTTGAATTTACAAGGTCATCTCAGTAATGTCTGTTAAAATCTAACCCAGCTCCCACAAAGTGGTGATTAGTTGAAAGTACACTGATGCTCTTGATCTGTGTGTTCAGAATTTACAGCCTCATATCTGATGACCTAGCTGTAAAGTTACTCATTATTATTCTTTGGTCCAAGCTGTTCTTGTGCTAAAGGCAGTTATGGGCAGACTTATGTTTCAACATGGTGTTCCCAGTAGACAATTAAAGACTGCTTCAGTTATTACAATCATTTCATCACTGGGGTAAGAAAAAATAAACCATATGTCCAAGTCATTATGTAAATATTTGCAATATTCCCAATTTAATCACTAAAGTCTCCAAGTAGCACTACAGAGTCAGTAGGTAGTGCCCTGCTAAGCACCACACTCATACTATCTGAGAAGCCTGAATACCGTGGGTAATTGTTAGGTACATATGTACAAACAACAAAAAGTTTTTCTTTCTAGACTCAGTCACATCGAAGCAACCTTCTTGGCTTGTGGAACTGTATAAGTACTCCACATCCACAATAGACCTCCATGAGGGGCCATTCTAGAGATGGAAAGAGACCACTTCCAGCTGAGAAATGATTCATAGTGTAAAACAATTAATTAGTAATACATGTACTGCACCATGCTAAACACAAACAAGCATTGCCTCTGAAACACAGTAAACACTGCTGTTCTCAACAACCCCAAAGAACAACACCTACAATGCTAACTGTGTGACACAATACCTAAAACTGTATAAGCAGCACATAGACATACAAAAATGTATACAACACTGTCTCATTCTATGTCCATTATGTAAGTGTTTTCTGTGGGGGGCTTTGTGTCCACCCCTCAAATATGTGTATATGCCTACAATGAAGTCTCACCAATGCTTAGTACATGCATACTCCCACAGATACCATAAATTCCTCCTTATCTAGGTAGAACAATACAGAAATGTTGTTATCCACTATATTTTACTATTTATTGTGAATTATTCCAGTGCTAGTATTTAATGGCTTTATATTTCACAGGGATCCCATAAGAAATCCAGTTTAGAACCAATGACTTGTGTTGAGCCAAAACAAACTATGTGTTGCAGGTATTTGTCAAACTTCAGCATAACCTGTAGGTCACTTCACAACAGAAAACTGACATTCCATATTAAAGGAGCCAGTGTCCATTGCCATAGTACAATTCATCATTATTTATTCCATTTTTGCCTGCCACTTGGCTGACATCATACTCCACACACTTTCTGGGTGGTTAATCCGCATGACAGTTTAGTCATGCTAAGCCAGATCATGGTACATGGGTCAGCCAGATGCCCACATAATGTCTAGGGTGAGTTGTAATATTCTTATTTTGGATGTGGTTCTCTTTGTTTTTGAAGGGCTCATCAGAGCTTCATAGGTTCATAGGTTGGTACTAGCCTATCGGCCCTAGGGCCTACACAAGCCTAGCCATAACAATTCCCTGGCTATTTCTTCCCACAGTATTTGCTTCCCTGGGCCCCTGTCTAGCAGGGTGACTGACGTGATCCCCTGCCTATATTCTCATTGCCAAGACAAATGTTTTCAGGCTATGCAGAGGACTCTACCAATGTTTTTTCTTCTTTCTTGTTCCACTCGTGATTTTCATGGGCAGTGTTTCATGATGCATTTGTGGTTTGGAGAGTATTTATTTTGCAGTCATGAGTGTCCATCCTTGTAGTTTTCAGAAACTTATATTTTTGGCTTTAGCAGTTTCCTATCCTTGGTATGCAGTAGAGATGTTTACTTCTGAATATGAAGCAAATGGCAAGAAAAACAGTACATCATCATAGATGTTAAGGTTCCTTCACGGAAAAGACCAGGTTGCTCTCAGCAGGTGAAAGGGCAGCGGTTACTCTAAGTTACAAATGAAGTATCTGGGGGGCTTTTCCATAAATGAGGGTAGATGGGTTCAGTGGACTGAGCAGCAGTTTGGTTCAGCATTGGCAGTACTGCAGGCATTGTATCAAAATGTGGTGATGCAACAAGAGTTGAGTGAAACTTAGTTACCAGTCAAGTCCCCATTATTTTAAATATTTTTTTTTATTTAAGAATGTCACTGATCTTGTTTTGCATATGCAAACATTTAACCACTTAGAGACATATGATTGGTATAATCTGTGATGTTTCTGAGACATATTTAGAAAAACTTGTATGCATTTGGAAATATTTCTTATATCCATCACCATCTTCACTTGTGATCATGAACTGTGGGTAGTGACTGAATAGATACGATTGATGAAATTGTGGAAATGGAGTTACTTTGAAGGGCTGCTGGACTCACTAGCCATCACAGAGTGAGGAGGTTAACAATCTTGGGGATTTCATAATATATCCACTGCTCCTCTTAGTTAAGAGGAGTCAACTGAATTAGTTTTTGTACCTAGTCAGGATGTTCCCAAAGCATCTCTTGTGCGACGGGGATATACCAGACACAGCCCACAGGGAGATGGTCCTGGAATACACCCAGGACATGCCGAAGGGATAATGTTCCTCAAATTGTGTGGAACATCAGGGGATCTTGCAGGGTGAGCTGGGACTGTTTCTTGGGATGAGGAAGTCTGGTCTGTCCTGCTTGACTTGCCTTAGAGACTCTTATAGGGATAAGCAGAAAATAAATTTAAAGGATTAATGGCTTTATAGGAGAAAGTTTTGCTTTATTTGAAAAAAAAAGGCCAAGCATGGCCTTCTTCTACTGATGCAGACCAAGGTACATGCAGCTCTTTCTCTTCTAAACTTAAGGACCTTTCACAGACCATTTGGGCATACATTTGATATTTCAGAAGCCTCTTCCTTGACATAAAGTGTGAATATATATATATTTTTAGTACAGCACAGGAGAAAGTGAATACCATGTGTGCCTCCTGGAACATTGCCCACATCCCTAAAGTACTGAGTGTCATAACTTTTTTAAATAATTAACTTTTCCATTTCAGTACTGGGAATTCTGGGCATCAAAACATCTGTGAAATTCTGATTTCTATAAGGAAAAAGTTGGGTGACTCAGCTGGGCTATTTTTAGAATAGCCCGACCTTTATGCATATGCCCCCATAGAGAATAAAGTAATTATGCCTTATTACAAGTCCTTCTGTTGCTGGCAAGAGGGTTAGAAACAACATTAAAATGTGGGCTGTTTGGGGTGCAAGATGAAGCAGTGATTAACCTTTTCAACTGGTTCAGGCTCCCTCATGTGATTAGTGCCTGAATCAAATGTGAAAGCATTAATAGAAAGGAAATATAACTCTCTTTGAGCATGACTGCAGGAGAAAACTTTTTTTTTTAATTGAGCAAGCATTTTTAAACTGAATATTGCCCTGCCTGTGATCTTTTGACAACCAGTTTGTTGGATTGTATGGCATGTATATTTTTATTAGTGTGTGTGTGTGTGTGTGTGTGTGTGTGTGTGTGTGTGTGTGTGTGTGTGTGTGTGTGTATGTGTGTGTGTGTGCGTGTGTGTGTGTGAGTGTGTGTGTGTGTGTGTGTTTGTGTATGTGTATGTGTGCACATGTGTGGGAGGTGGGGTGGGTGTGAGTATGTTTTTCATGCAGGTAATATTGCGTGTGGAGGAGGGGCTTGCTGTGGATTTCAACAGTGCCCTTTATGCAGGTGACCCTAACCAAATGAAATTTATTACTGTGGCTATTACTTTTGTATATATTCATTCATTCATTTGCTCCCAATTAGACATCTCTGGTGTACAAAATCAGTAAAGGGGTACAACTGGTTGTAACATCTGTATATGTGTGTGTGTGTGTGTGTGTGTGTGTGTGTGTGTGTGTGTGTGTGTGTGTGTGTATGTGTGTGTGTGTGTGTGTGTGTGTGTGTGTGTGTGTGTGTGTGTGTGTGTGTGTGTAGGGAGAGAGTATGCATTTTTGATATAGTTAACATTTTGTGTGCACTTTTATGTATGCATTGCTTGATATATTTAATAGTGTGAGAGTGTGTGTGTGTGGATAGATTTTGATATGCATTTTTGATGCAGTTAATACTAAGTGTGAGGGAGGGAGTTGCAGTGATCTACAATATTGCACTGTATGTGTCTGATGCCAGTAAGATGAATACATTATCATGGCTATTACTTATGTATTTATTCACTTGGTCATTATCAGAAATTTGTGGTGCACAGAGTCAGTAAAGTGACTGTAATTGGTGGGCACATTTGTTTGTGTATGTGTGTGTGTGCGCGCATGCACGCATATGGGAGCTGCAGTGGATTGCCCATTATTCTGTATGAGCCTAATACCAACAACTTGAAAAGCATTTCTGTGGGCATTACTTTTGTATTTGTTCACTCATTTGATCACAATCAGACATTTGAGGTGTAAAGCATCAGTAAAGTGGTTATAATCAGTGGGCACATCTGTGTGTGTGTGTGTGTGTGTGTGTGTGTGTGTGTGTGTGTGTGTGTGTGTGTGTGTGTGTGTGTGTGTGTGTGTGTGCACGCGCACATGTGTATATGCATTGCACTGTACATGTCTGGCAGCAGTGAGCTGAAATATATTATTATGGCCGTGTATCCATTTAGTCATTCATTCAGTCAGTCAAAGTCAGATTTCTGAGGTGTACACAAGTCAGTAAAGTGGCAGTAATTGGTGAGTATGATGACAGTCTTTGGATGATATTGATTGAACCCAGTTGTGATTTTAGGCATTCACTGAACTGGTTTGGCAGAGCTAGTATGTGCTTGAGTAAAACAATCTGAAATATACTACTGTGATTGCTGTTAATATTATATTGTTTTACTTGATTGCAATCTGACATTTGAGGTGTATACATTCAAGAAAGTGGTTGTAATAAGGGGATACTGAGGCATTCTATAGATGAAGGTGACTGACTTCCAATGTTGTTTAAAGTAGTAGCTGATCTTTTTTTGTCAGACTAGTATGTGTGCTTCAGTAAAACAAGATGAAGTATATTATAGGGACTATTATTATTTTTTATTTAATTTGAACATCTGAAATATATACAGTCAATATAGTGGCTATAATGAGGAGGTAATGAGACATTCTGTGGATGAATGTGACTCATCCTAGTTACCGTTTTAAATAGCCATTTACCTGGCTTTGCAGAATTAGTTTGTGTTTGAAAACAAGCTAAAATGCATTACCGTGACATTTTTTATTTGATCATAGTTAGGCATCTGGATTGTGTACAGTCAATAAAGTGGCTGTAATGAGTAGGTACTGAGTCTGTCTGGTTTTAAAAGTGACTGACCCCAGCTATCACTGATGTGGCTAGCAAATCTAGTGTGAGTTTGAGTAAAATAAGGTGATATACATGGGTCTGTTTCACTCATTGAATGGAACTTCCATCAAACGGCTGAACATCGAACCCATCCATCAAATGTTCATTCAGAGAACGTTCATTTCATCAATGGGAAAAGTAACTAGTTAGACACCACTTCCCCATGTGCCCCACTGCAGTATTTCAAACTTAGCCAGGTAGGGGGCTTCACCCCAACACTCTCAACACCCCCCAAATTATATATACCAACTCCAAGATTGCAAGATTGCAAGATTCAAAGATTGCACTACAGTCGGGGAAAGGGCAGATGCGGCAGTGGTGGCCAACTAGTTATTTTTCCCATCGATGAAATGAATATTTGTTGAAAGAACATTTGATGGATAGGGTTTGATGTATAGAGTTCGATGTTCAGCTGTTTGATTGAAGCTCCATTCAATGACTGAACGTAGACCTGATATATTTTACTGTGATGTAATAATAATTAGTACTGTTATTATTATATTCCAATTGGACATCTGTGGTGTTTGATTGAAGCTCCATTCAATGGCTGAACATAGACCCGATATATTTTACTGTGATGTAATAATAATTAGTACTGTTATTATTATATTCCAATTGGACATCTGTGGTGTTTGATTGAAGCTCCATTCAATGGCTGAACATAGACCCGATATATTTTACTGTGATGTAATAATAATTAGTACTGTTATTATTATATTCCAATTGGACATCTGTGGTGTATACAGTTAATAAAGTGGTTGTAATGAGTGAGTACTGAGTTAGTTTGAGGTAAAAATGATTGACTCCAACTGTTGTTTTAAGCAATTATTGATCTGTCTTGACAGGAACACTAGGATACTGTATGAATGAAACAATTAAGTACATTACTGTGACTATTTTTTTTTATTTGATCACACCTAAAGTGTCTATATGGTCAATAAAGTGTCTATAATGATTGGATACTGAAGCAGTCTAGACTAAATTAGCTGATCACAGCTGCTTTTTTATCAGTGCTACAGAGTCATTGACCTGCTGTAATAGAGCTTCACTCCCATTCCACTTAGCCCTACTTATTCAACTACTTCCTGTCACCCCCCCCCCTCCTGAAGTCACCAGCTGCCCTGATGCCATAGATTGCACACATGTAACAACAAAGGCCCCACCTGGCCTACAGTCATAAAGGTTTGTGAACAGGAAAGACTACCAGTCTGTGAATTTCAAGTTAGTATGTGTAGTACATATTGAATCATAACCAATGCAACTTCACAGCACACAGGTGGTTTGCATGAATCATATATATTGCCACAACTCAGCTCGCCTACCACTTCCTGCATATTGAAATTCCACAGGCCATCTAGTTGGTAAGTGCAGGCACTGTGGCTAGCATTAATGTATACACCTGCATTTATAGTGTAGTCAGCTGAAGTAATCCCCCAAAATGTGTTTACTGTCTTGCAGGTGATGCTGGAATCCCAGTGGTGGCTTAGCTTATATTGACTACATGGAATCCATAGAGCATGGATGAACACTTGCATAATACCACATTCACACACGCTTTCAATGTTCCAGGGCATGTGTCTGGCCTGCTCAAAGCCCACTTCAACAACCTTGACAAATCTGGGAGCGGACTGCAATTTTGCTATGGCTTGCAGGATATTTTTACTGTATTGCATACTCCATAATATGCAGTTGAGGAAACAGGCTGTGTAGTTATAGAGTAAAATGATAATCAGACCATCACACACATGTGCAGCAGAGAAGGCACAAACACATCATTGCTCAATGACAGTGTGTGGAAAAGCACCAATGAGCAGGTGAACAATCATCCTTCAAACAGAAACAATTCATGGGAGTGCAGGCAAAGCAGCAAAATCTAGCACGTGCTTATGGGCCTAATGAGTTTGCAGTAACATTGCATTGCCATGCAGAACAAACATTACACATGCGGTGTTAATATCTGGCTTTGCTGGTTAGTGCATTGCTGAGTTACACCATGCAATGGATGTTCCCAAATTTACCACACATGAGGTATGGTGGATGGGATAACAGGTTATCATGTGCATAGGTGGGTAGGGACATAGTGTCATATATCTGTGTACACATCATGTGGGGAGCATATCACAAGAGGTGGATCAAGGGGTCTCAATGTGAAAAGAACTCTTGTGGGAAAACATTTATAATGTCAAACAGCTGAAAAGTTGAACAACATTATACCAAACAAAAAAAAAACCTGAAGATTCAGAAGAAAAAAAGAAGCATGGCACACTTTCTATGGATGGGGCAAGCTCAGTCTGAACCACCCCCATGTTGGGGGCAAGCCCCCACACCCCTGCTAATTGTATATACCAACTCTGAGATCACACTACAGTGGAAAAACAGCAAATTCCCTGCAGTACTGCAGTGTGGTTGAATTCCTGTTTTCAGCATTTTTTGTTTTGTATAATGTTACTTGGCATTTTGGCTATTCAGTGCTATAACTGTCTCCTCTCTTGTGTCATATACAGTTTCCTGCTGTAGTGGGGTGGGTTGCCACTGTGATTATAACTTGAAGTGGAGATCATAGTCTTTAGGTGATGGATACTCTATGCCATACACAAGTTCCTGCTGCATTTGGTTGGGCATACCATTGTGTGAGTCTAACTTGTGGTCACTATGCTGGCTTCTCACAGAGATGATGTGTGATTGCAACATTGTGACCTAGGAGGGTGAAACTCAGCAGGTGTCCTGAAGATGGTGGCTAAATAGTTTTATGGCTGCTGACAACAAGGAGTGGCAGAGGGCTTGTATAAATGCAGGTTAGGACTGTGCACCCACAATGGCCTCCTTGTGAATCCATCCATGGTATATACTCCACCCAGTGATGGTAACATTTGCAGTCTTCCCTTTGGAGAGGGAAGTGAAAGTAGTGCACATCACTGCACAACTTATAAGTCTAAGGAGGTCTGTGTCCCTGGATGCCTTGTCATCACAGATGCCACACAATGCAGTCGTCTCCAAGCTGGCCTGGTTTACAGCAGGTATTACCTGGATGATACTATGGAATATCTTGTAACTAATCCCCAGTGACCTCGAGGGCTGCACACATTTCAGAGGCCATCTGTCACATATATCGGCACCGGACAGCCCTGTGAAATTGTGAAGTGGTGGATATACCCACCTGAGATGCAGTGCACTCATGCACTACCATTGCTAGAGAGGGAGCATCACTGATAACTGGGGTAATGTGAGGCTCCTGTCACAGGGGGATGATGAGCAGTCAGACTGTGCAGCCTTAGGCTCAACTCTGGGTAAGGCTGTGCCTTCACTCTGCACTGTAGGCTGTAGCCCATTATTTCATTGGATTGTGACTGCAATATCTGTGTCCCTTCATCATCATCATTCCCTGCACAGGTCCCAGCATTAGCTTGTTTTCCTGCTCAAACCTCTACAGGTGTCGCTGTAGCAGGAATGTGCCCTGGAAATAGACAACAAAGTACACACCCGAGTGCCTATGAGTATGCGTGCTGAAGGTGTGTCTCTGTAGTATGCACAATAAGGGTGCATTACAGAAAAGAAATTACAAATGATGCTATACTGACATGGCTGTTTACCTCATGTTCCTGTTCCTGTACCATATTTTTGCAGCAAATATACTTTGATTGCCTATAGTGTGCATGTGCAACACTGCTGTACAGAAATATGCTAAGAATTGTACTAACCTGGTGTATCATTCACTAAAATACATGGGAGTGTTCCCATCCCCTAAAAGAATGATCCAAGAACCTTTTTCTCCCTGTAGGGGGGTGCGAAAATCTCTTCTAGCTCTGTTAGCCTGCTGATCCCCCCATGGCCAGCATCTTAGCTTCTATAGAATTTACCTTTGCCTTTGTAACATGTTAGTAACTTGCCTATGACATTGCTGTAAGGAGCAATTATTGCCTCCCAGATCATTATGTCCAGTAAAGGCTGGTCAGCACCTTTTCTCCTCAGCAGGCATTATTGTTGTGTTCTATGTGCCTGTATCAGGACATCATTTCCTACAGTGTTAAAATTGTCCAGAGTCTGCTGTCTGCATTGTCCTATGTACATAGGAACATAGTATCATAGGAGATTACTATGCTATTGACCCAGAGGTCATTTCAAGCCTAGCCATTTCATCCCAATGTAATACAATAGAAATGTTAGTTAATACCCAAGATTGCATTTAGTAATGGCTGCCCATGTCCAGGAGGATTGTGGGTGCTATCCCCAGTAAGAATTTACTGTGCCCCATTCACTCATCCAGGTTACTCTTGAGCAATGTCTTAGAGGTGTTGTTTCACATGAATAGGTAGCTTATTCCAAAGATGCAGCAGTCCCTCCAGCATTTCCTATTTAAGTTGCGGGCCATATTTAGGTCCCTGTAACGGGTAGCCCTAGTCCCATTTGATTTACAGATATGCAGCAAGTTTGTTAGGTTTGGGTCCGAGATTGTTCTGTTAGCCAGGCTTAAGTCTCCCTTAAGAAGTCTATATGATACAGAGTATAGTGACAGGGACTTTAGTTGGTCTATGTAAGGCATATACTGGAGTCCCTTGATCTTCTTTGTTAGAAACCTCTGAGGTCTCTCCAATTGCTGCAGGTGCTTTGTATAGTACGTGCAGGATTGGGTATTCCATTCAATTATGGGCCCGATTAGTGCTGAGTATAGAGGGGTTATAACCTCTTTTGCTCTTGAGGCAATGCCTTTACTAATCAAGTGTGCTACATAGAAAGCCTTCCTTACTACAGCAGACACATGGTGGTCAAAATTAAGGTCACAGTTAACTTGTGATCCCAGGTCCCTTACTACTTCTTGGGTACTTATGGTATTGTTGTTGATTTGATAGCGTGAAGGGACATTGTTTATGCCAAAGTGAATGATGATGCATTTCTTTGCATTCAAGTTTGAGACTGTGACTAAGACACCAGTCGTTTGTATGCATATGACCCTCCTAGAGTATACTGACATAATTTGGGGATTCAATAATTGCACCCAGTTTGCAGTCTCTGAAAATATGGTCAGCCAGAACCCCTTAGTTTTGACCTGAACATCTGAGAAGTATATGTCAAACAGTAAGGGACCCAGCACTGACCCTTGTGTCACTCTGCTGGTTACAGGTTGGTTTGTTGATGTGGAGTCACCCACTTTGATAGTGTGTGTTTAGTTTGTGAGCCAGTTGGCAACACATCTTACAATGAAGGGGTTTAAATTCAGTTTGCTAAGTTTATTGGTAATGCCTGAGTGTGGGATTGTGTTGAAAGCCTTTTACAAGTCGAGGTATGCTGTGTGCACAGATTTGTCCTTGGTTAATGGCCCTGGTCACATTTTCAAAAAAATCCATCAGATTTAACAGGCAGGATCTGCCCTTAATGAAGCTGAATTGGGTAGAATCCAGGGTTTCGAGGCCGCCTATGTCTATATTTATGAAGTCCTTAATGATAAATTCCATGGCCTTACAGATGACGCTGGTTAGGCTTATGAGTCTCCCTGGGTCTGTTGCTAGGCCAACTTTGTGGAGGGGAATAACTGTTCCTGTTCTCCATTCCACAGGATGAGTCTGTGGTTAGACTATGATTGAAAAGACTACTTAATGGTGATGCTAGTTCGTGTTTTAGCCTGTTTAAAAGACAGCCTGGGATGCTGTCTGGTCTCATAGAAGCTGTGTTTTTTGCTTTGGACAAGGCTTTGTTAACCTGTTCTTCAGATATGTAGGGTGGGGGGAGTTTGCTTTTGGAGGGGATAAGGGAGTGAAATATTCATCAAACCTATCTACTAGCAGTTTTGCTATCTCTGTGGGGTCAGCGTGTGTGATACCATTGGTCAGTAGATCTGCGCACACTTGGGTCCTACCTTTTAGGCTGCATAAATAATTGTAAAAGGCCTTATGGTTATACTTGGCTGTGCTTCCAAAGTTTTTCTCAAAGAAGCCCTTAGAGGATTTGACAAGTTGTCTTATTTCCCTGTTGAAGCCGAGGAGGGTGCTTTTCCATTGTTGTGGTTTTGCATTTGTTTTCATGGACAGCAACTTTTTGCATTTATTGTAAAGTTTGTTGATGCTGGATGTCCACCATAGCAGCTTGTTTTTATTTGAGGCTCTGGCTTTGATTCTTTCTGGTACAGCCGAGTCTATACACTTATGCAAGTGATTGTGCAGGGCTTTAGTGTAAGCATTGGTGTAGTTACCACTTCCAGCTTGGAGTGGGGCTTGGAATGCATTTATACCTTCACCTAGGAGAGTATAGTTTGTCTTGGTAAAGATTTTTAGCCTGTTTCACCCTTTGTCAGTTCTGGTGTTAGTGTCAGCTTGAAGGCGACTGATTTGTGGTCATATTTAACTAATGAGGATCTGACAGTTGCGTTAGTGCATCTGTTTGACAAGTTAATGAGGACTAGATCTAGTATGTTTGTTCCTCTTGTCAGGGTATGAACAATTTGTTGCAGGGCATTTGAGTTAACAAAGTCAAGGAACTTTCGTGCTAGCGAGTTAGTGCTGGCATAGGTTTTCCAGTTAATGGTGGGATAATTGAAGTCCCCCATAACCAGAGTTTTCGGTAATATTGGGATTGTTTCTACTTTGGTCAAGTAGGCTTTACATGCGTCATGACCCATGGAGGGGGATCTAAAACTGGCTATGACTTGAATGGGTGTATTACCCACTGTAACTTGAACTTGGAGTAGCTCCATGGAGTTGTCCAGTCTAACTAGACAGGAGGTGAATTTATCTCTAATATAGATAGAAACACTGCCTCCTTTGGTTCTCACATGTTCATTTTGTGGTCTGAAGGTGTGGAAGGCATTGTTATCTTGCAAGGCTGGGGTACTCTCTGAGGCCTTGAACCAGGTTTCTGTGACTGCACAGACATGTACATCTTCCACTGACAAAAGTGCTTCCAGGGTGCGCCATTTTTGTTTTAAGTGCCTAGTGCTTAGCAGCACGACCCTTATTTTGTTATGTTTGGCAAATTTCACATTGGTAAGTTTGTTTTCGAGACAACAAAAAAAACCTGAAGGTGCCAGGTGCAAACCTTCTCTGGCAAAGCAGCGAGGTTTGTTGACCATGGCTTCCCAGGCTGAAAGGAACTGGAACCCCTTTGAAAGACACCAGAAACTAAAACCAGTTATTGAAATCAATCATTTTTGTTTATACTGTGGCATCATTCTAGGTGAGGGTAGTATGCTGCTCAAGGCAAGGGACATACCTGCCTGGGACACGTACTCACACAACTCAGTTATGTCTCTCTTCATATAGTCCAGTGAGGTATGTCTCAGGTTGTTCACTCCAACATAAACTATGACAGAATCTTAATAGTACTTGTTACTGAGAGACCTGAGTGCATGTGTGATCTGACAAATCCTGGCACGGGACAGGCAGCTGACTGTGACTTTCTCCTTGTCCAACTGGTGAGTGGGACATCAGTGTGTCTCATTATTGAGTCTCCAGTGACTAGAAAATTTTGTTTTTGAGTGTTATGCCTTATGAGCTTGGTAGTTGAGACACTGGTGTTGCTATGTGTCATGGGTGTTGTGGGAATTGTGTTAGCTGTAGCAGTCTTGTGTTCTGGAGGTCTCTGGTGTTTCATTAGGGTTTTTGAGAGAACCTCCATGTATGTCGATTTTTGTCTTAGGTATGTACTGTGTTTATGAGCAGGGGTATTTTGTGCATGTGTAGTGGTGGGTGGGTTGACAACCTCTTCTGTGTTACTATTTTGAGTGTGAGAGAGCATGAATTCAAGATTCTTGGTGTAGATACATCTCTTAAACTCTGTATTAGAGTGAGTCATTAATAGAGAGTTGTCAGTGTACATGAGGCAATTGCTACACTGTCCCAGGAAACCCAAGTCAACAAGGTTGGCAGGAGAAACAAGGGTGGTCCAACTGTCCATATTGCTAGGTTGAAGACTGTTATCACTAAGGGGGCTTTTCAGGATCGATCAAGGAGGAGCTCAGTGGGATAGATATTTCTGCCTGGGTTTTTGTTTGTTGGTAGTTTAATAGGTTTCAGCTCACTAGCAGTATTTCTTTGATGGGGAAAGTACTAAGGATGAGGGCTACACTAAAGTGCTACAGCTCTTTCTAAGGGAAAAAACTGTTGAATTAATCTGTCCCACTATGGTGCACAATTGCGCGGCATTGACTGGTGCTTTGTGACATGCAAACAGGGTTGCCAGACATCCCTATTTGGGCGGGACTGTCCCGAGATCAGCAGCCTGATCCCGAGTCCCGCACTGCCGGTTTAAATCCCGGGCAGCCTCCGCTTTGTTTTTGCTTTTTTTTTTTTTGATTGGCCCGTATACTGGCATACAGGCCAATCAAAAATCGCTAAACACGGAGTTTGTGTTTATGCGGAATATCGAGTTCAAGATTAAACAGAAGTAACTCTGTGTTTAGCGATGGATTGGCCCGTATACCGGTATACGGGCCAATCAAAAAATCGAAAAACAGAGCTACTTCTGTTTAATGCGGAACTGCGATGTTTCGCATTAAACAGAAGTAGCTCCGTGTTTATTTATTTTTGATTGGCCCGGGCCAACCAATCACAAAAAAAAAAAAATAAACACAGAGCTGCTTTTGCTTAATGTGGAACAGTGCAGTTTAATACACAGTATATAAATACAGTATTAAAGTAGGTGGTAGGCAATAAAAACGTGCAGTAAATAGTATAAATAAGCAAAAAACAGAAAACTTATGTTTTTTAGGAAGCTGAGAAGCCTCTAGTTGTCTGGTGTCTCAGCTCAGAGTTGTGGCTGATAGCCCACCTCAGTTCAGCTAAGTTCAAACATGCAGACACTTGTGGTCACATGACATAGAGATATAAACTGTGTACGAGTGTGAAGGGTTGGATGAAAACCACAGATAAAAGAGTAACCTAGTTCTGTCATTTTATTATCACTGAGACAGCTATGGGGCTATGCCATACGATAGATGTTAAGGACAGCTATGGGAATACACAGTAGTACTTATGCACTCCCCACAGGCTCATCTATCTAGTTTATTAGGACCAACAGTTATGTAATCATTCTCAGTGGCAACATGAGGTAACATCTTGGTAAGCACAGGTGGCACAGCTCTACCCTAGCACTTCTATGTTTCAGCCTTGACAACAAATGTAGTATCTTCATTCATTTCTGAATGCCATTACTACAGTACCACTCATTGGCATATGCCAGTTACACTTCTGACATCTTGCCCTGGGGCAAAAGCCCCTTCACCCCACAGTAGCTGTATTTCTGTTTGCCTCCTCACAGCTGCCTATAGGCAGGGGCATGGAGTTTTCTATTTTTCCATGATGAGAAGGAGAAAATCATGGTTTGGACTGTCAAGGAACTGGAAAAACTTTGGATTTTCATGCTATTTGACACTTTAGGCCAGAGCAATCATTTAACACAACTCACAATTCTTCTCCCAGTTACTACTTATAATGCTTTCAGTTTGCTTTGCTGAGCATTGTTTTAGTAAATCATTGTCACATAACTTGATATATGTTTAACCAATGTCTTTACATTATGTCTAATTTGGTATAATTATTTAAACTGCAGATGCTTTTGCATTATTTCTGAAGATTGTAAAATTATTTTTCTTAAAATCTTTTTGTAATACTTTGGAGCTTTTCTCCCCAGGCCTCTTCTGAAAATGGCCACCTATCAAATCAGACTTTCCCAGTCATCAACTGTTTATATATATATATATATATATATATATATATATATTTATTTGTTTTTTATTATATTGATGGTTGACTAGGTCATTCAAAACCCCTTGTAAGTGAAGGCCTTGGGAGAAAAGCTCCACAAAGTTACACATTTTAACTTAGTAATAAAAAACAGGTAGTAAAAGGAAAACACGTAGACAATACATAAAAATATAATAAAATACAACATGACAAAATTAATGACTTGGCACAATGATTGTTTTCAGGAGAAGGGAGGCAGAATAGTTAGAATGCAATGTGGGATACTTGATGAG
Organism: Protopterus annectens; assembly: GCF_019279795.1. Taxonomy (NCBI): domain Eukaryota; kingdom Metazoa; phylum Chordata; order Ceratodontiformes; family Protopteridae; genus Protopterus; species Protopterus annectens. Next base: position 1,787,700,033 of record NC_056728.1, on the reverse strand, counting down.
TACTTTAAAGGAAACGGAGGAATGTGTGCAGTAAGAATTGTAATGAAATCACAGTGATGGATGGAAATCATAGGTATAATTCTGACATTTCATCACATGAAAATAGAATTTCATTTTATAAGAACCATATACCAGTATACCTTTCTATATGACTAGAAACTGTTGCTATAATTCCTAATACTGTGGCCAAGGTATGCAATATATCTTCTAAGTTCCATTTCAAACTCTGCATGACCTAGCATACAAAATGGCAGCCTATCTCTAAAACAATGCAATTTTGTACTTGTTTGCAGAGTAGATGGGCAAATTAGGTCTGGGTGCATGGATGTTTATAAATCACTTTATTCTGATGCCATGCGTCTGCAGCTTAAAGTACAGTTTGCCTGTTGTCCACAGCTTTGGCAACTCATTGCTGTAAACTCACAATAAAGACCTGCACAAGTACATGCATTCTGCACTACTGCACAGCTCTCTGTGTGACGCTGAAGAGTGTAATGTGCTATTGCACAGTTCTGTGTTGCATTACCTGGGATTCAGCAAGCATGTTGCAGGCATGATTCATAGGCTGTCATTTTGTTCTTCATGAAAATGACAACATTTTAAGGAGAATAGCTGTTTCTTGTTAGCATGTCTACTGACCTACACCTGTTTGGTGCACAAAGGCAAACAAGATTATGCTTTCTGTCCAACACAGCCATTACAGGGAGAATGTACTGACCATATGTGATGGTGCCTTCAAAATGTGGATGCCTGGTATGAACTGGGTGAGGAGTTGTCTGAAGGTCATGGGTATAATGCAGATATATTGTTTTTACCACCTGTGGTACGGGAACCTTAATGATTTTCATGCATGGGAAGTGGATGTTAGGTGAGACAACCTTGAATGCTACAGCAAGTAGGTAGCACTGTATTCTTTCTCTGTTGGGACTGTTGTTGCTATTGGCAATTATTGTGAAAGTCACCTTGGGAAATATCCAATATTTCCTAATGTCTAGATCTTCTTGAAAGGTGATGTGGTAGAAGTACTTCATGTAATATAACTACAGTCATGTGGGTGTTTTTAGAGAGCTGTCATTGGGTGGAGTTATGCTGCACCATCTCATGGTGCATGCACACTATCTAGTGTGCCCAAGTTTGTGACTTTGACATTTTCTGTTTATGCATGTTAACATGTGTGCAGGGGAGATACACTTGCATGATGCCCAACACAGAGCTCAGGGTTTGAATCTATTAGAACTTGATGTGTACCTGTTTTATTCTGTGATCTTTCCATATAGTTGTGGCAGATCTCTGATGTGCCTTTTCTCCTACAGCATGAGCAGAATGTGGCAGTAATTCTGTCACTTACTGCTGGAAGCAGGAGAGGCTTGAAGCCAGCTATGTTTATTTCCACTCACAAGTGCTGACATGTTTTAAACATTTTCAGCCCAGTGTCAAGATGCAGTCACTTATGACACACTTCCCATTGTGTCTCCTTAATGCAGATCTGGATAATAAATTTGCACAGCATCTCCTGTGGACCCCACCCATAAAGAGGGTGTGCCCGAGGAGCATGACAGTGACAAGTCTGGGAGTGCTTTGTTAGAGAGGGATACTGACCACTCATCAGTAGGTCACCCACCTGAGTTACCTAAGGTGGCCCAACTGGAGCTGGAACAGGTGGCAGAGGCTGCTGTAGGAAGAGCAGTGGGAAGGTTTAGGGCCCTGATGTGGAGTCTTCTGGAATGAATTGCAGATACATTTGCCTGGCCATCCCCTACCATGGGCCACTACTAGAGGTGCTGACTCATATAATTGACAACCCTGATTCATATCATTCCAAATGATCCATGTAATGTCCTTTTTGGCTGTTGCAGCAGAGGGTACAATGTTGCTTATACTTCTATCCCCAGCCTACATGCTCCGTTCTTCACTTATTACTCCCCATATGCTGTGTGTTATCTAGCTCTCCCTGTCACAGTTTACTTCTGTTTGTATCTGTCCATTAAATGTCTCCCCATCCATGTGTAAGTACTTCCACCTCTGTTTGTCTGTACTGTATAATGTGTGTCTGTTTGTGCCTGTACACTAGTTTATCCCCCCTTGTTATCCTGATTTTCTTTTTTCCCTTCTGTATCTTCCCTTCTCTTTGGCCCTATTTCTGAAACAAATGCTAGACTCTTCTCCCTCATTCTAAACATCCCTATATGATGTCTTTTTGAACAGCCTTTTCTTGCTGTTCCCCTTTCCTACCTTTATATGCTCCCTTTTGCATTCCTTTTAAACACCTGATAGGTGTGGACACTGTAGCACTGCAGCCACAACTACTGTATGACTGTAGTGCTTTTTGGAGCACTTTGGTTTATCCTGCCAAGAGATGAGCTAACACACACAGTCTTCCCAATACTTATATTGTATTAATCCTGTCAAGGGCCTCACTTGCACCTACAGCCTTGCCAACACCTGCTCTGTTTTATATTTGAGATGCATAATATGCTCTATTAATTTATCTTCTTTTCAGTGCAGCTAGCTACACGTAAGTGCTGCTTCTCGGTTTGGATATTTAATGTCTGTCTATTGCCATGGAGTGCTGCTTAGCTGTACCAGGTTTGTTTTGAGGTGCAGTGTATCATTATGAATCCATGCAAAGCTCAAAGCATTTAAGAAACTGAATGCTATGGCAACTGCTTAACCCACTGAGACATGATTTATGGTAAGGTGAAGGGTCTCACTGCTGGTTGATCTTCCCTATTCCCTTACCTTTTTTTGCTTCTAAGAAATAGAATGGATGACAGCATTTGATACTGACAGCCTTGTTTTAGTAGGAGAAGACAGGCGTAGAAATGACCTTTGGCAAATGTCTTAATTTTCAATGTTTTGTCACATTATTGAACTCTAGTAATGTCATTGTGTCGTTGTGTATCACTGTAGTAATGTCATTGTGTCGTTGTGTTTCACTGTGTATCATGTTCAGAAATCTGCATGAATTTCATTGGCTGTATCAAGTGGTTTCTGTAAAGCTGTTATTATGTACATTAAAAGAAATAACCTGCAGTTACAAGTAAACCATACACTGTACTTAGAAGGTTGATGTAAGTGTTCATTTCCAGTTGTAAACTAAATATGCACTTTAGGCCAGCTGGTACATATTTTAATGTAGGATTTGAGAAAATGCAGCCAAGTATTTATATAATGTTGTACAATGGCTTGTTACAATGCTATAAAAGTAGAAGAACATACACAACATCGGTGAAAACATGTACGTGAATTGTAGTCGCACATGCAAATACAAAAAGGTAATCATGTTGGTGCTATATCACCATTGTATAACTGTCTGAGGTAACATAACTTCCATATGTCATGTTAAATTAACAAGGCATACCTGGATCAGGAAAGGTAGATGCCATGTTAACATGGCCTCCTTGGCTCAAGCAAGGTAACTGACATATGTCATGTTATGTTAATATAGCATGTTTGGCTCAGGTAAGGTAAATGTCATGTGCCATGTTACATTAAAATGGCATAAGCTCAGGTAAGGTAACTGCTATCTTGTTTGTGTCTTTCGGCTTTTCCCAGTTAGGGGTCGCCACAGCGGAACTCCGATCCGCTAATAATTGGTAGTGGATTTTTATGTACTGGGTTACCAGCCCTGATGCACAGCCTTCAACGAAGGCACGCCCCATTCACGTATGCCTCTACACAGAAGACGCTCTAGCTGAGAATTGAACAGGACAACGTCTTGCTATGAGGCGACAACGCTACCGCTGCACCACCACCGCAGTTCAAGGTAATTGCTATCTGTCATGCTAAATTAACATGACATACTTGGCTCATGTAAGGTAACTCCCAGGAGTAACTTTATGTTAACGTAACATATATGGCTTACATAAGTTAACTGCTGTAACTCATGTCATGTTAAAATAACATTTGTGCCCCAGGATTGATTAATGCCATATATCACATGTATGGTAAATGCCATATGTGACATAATCATACAGATACTATAGATTACATAGGTAGGTCTGTGAGATTCTTTTCAGTTTGTGGACTGGAAAGTTTTCTTCATTGTGAAGTTTGCAAGTTTAGTCAACAAATTACCACATTTTACTGCAAAGAAGCCACTTTGACAGAACATTTTCTAGATACAGACATCTCCTATAGGGCAATGCAGGTCTTCATTTGAGTCTGATTCATTGTAGTGATTTTTCAGTGCTAGGAAAGTGACAGCCTTTGGCTTTTCAAGACTGCACTACAACAGAAAATCATCTGCGAGGGGGAGTTTAGGCATTTTTCATTGTTCGTGTCGTAACACTTGCAAGGAAACAGTAAGAGAAAATAAGAGAATCTGATGTGATATTTTGATTAGTAACATGATCTAATGAAGAGCAAAACAAGATGTACCGATGAAGTGTTGTTGCAGATGTCTTGGCAGCCTCTGGGTGTTCTAATCCAAGAACTAAACTGACAAGACCCTTAATAGTTTCCTTCATTTCTCATGAGATTCAACAGGCAGATGCATTTCATCTTAATGTTATGGTTGTTTCTCAATCTTTTTAAAGGCTCAAAAGATGCTTCTTGTTGCAAACAGTTATTTCCCTGAAAGATTACCTAGAATCAATGGAATGCCTTCACTTTGCATGCATTTTGCTGAAAGTTGGTCACCTAGGTAGGTGGCAGCCATAAGACTGAATTACACAATATGCCAGTCACTGCATGCAAATCCAGAAAAGGCAATTCTTTGTAATTTGCTGATGAATTCAGATTGGATGGTATCCTCTTAAGGCTGACATTGACAAAGTGTTCTGCCTTTACTGTGACTTGACCACCTCAGTAAAAAAGAATATGAAATGCATTGCTTAAATCATTAAAAAAAAAAAAGTTTCAGATTTGTTATGTGCAAATCATCAGTTCAAATTTTAATGTCTGAATGACTTTGCAATGCTTGATTAGGTACATTGTGTGTTCTAATAGTGCTGATTTGTGCAACATGGAGTGGTGTGTAGCATTCAGTGGACAGTTTTATTGTGCTATATGTCAGAAAAAGTCATTTTTAGTTTCTAACAGTTGAATGGATATCTTCTGACACCATATCAAACAATTAAATTAACCATTTTACTCTGCTTATTTGCAAGGCACATAACTTGTCACAGTCTTCTTTTATTCTTTTGTTATTCAGTCATTACCACTTCTATTTGTCACGTGCTAGTGTAGGAATATTATTCATGGTAAGGTAAACTTTCAAGTTAAAAAGCACAAAACACAGACTTTCCATAAGACAGTTTGAAAATAAGATTCAGCAAAAGTGGGTATGTTGCAAATCAAAAACCAAAATAATGTTTTAAACTTAAACTGAACCCAGCAGTAGATGTTAACAAAACAGATTATTTGGTTAAAATATATGGATCAGCGGACTGAAGTCTCCTTCTATGTGACAGTCATTGACACCAGAGGCAGAACAGTACGTTAAAAAAGGTAAAAAGCTTTGTCTTGGCCTAGGGAGAAGTGTACTTTAGGATTTGTAGCTCTTGTTTGGTGCTAGAACAGAGATGATTAACCTTGTGAGAAGTCCGGACCAGGGTTTTTCTGACAAGCAGGCACTGATGAGGTAAGAAAAGTTGATGAAATTAATTTCATGTTATCATGTTGTTTTTCATCATCTCTGGTATCTCAGAATATACCTTGGGGAGGGTACATCTCCAGTCTTTGAATGTTCAAGGTATCCTACTTCATCCCAATTATAGTCCATGTACATCAGAATTCAGGAAATGAGGACAGTAAAGGCAGGTGAACTGAATGCACTTCTAGGTAACCTGCGGATTAACATACATACCATGCAACTGTAATGGTGTAATTAGCAAGCATGTGACATCAGATGATTATCCACATTGTAGAGAAGCAACTCATTTATTGAGTCAGACATTGCAAGTAGATACATTGACCTTTGACGGGAAACTAGATAGACATGTTTTACGCTAAGTAATTCAAATGTGGGGGTGGGATGGATCCGACCAATGGCTCTTTTGTTTTCTCAAAGGGCAATACTTAGGTTTTTCAGCACTGTACATATTGTACATGTGCCATGGACTTGAAGGTAAATGTAGTCTCCCATTCCTGTGCACCTGGATAGCATTAAGATATTTTCTTCTTTTTATCTGCTCTAGAATGTGTTGGCTAAACACAGTCAAGAGGTTTTGGACTTCATAGTAATAATAGTAAGGTGGGTTACATGTCCATGTTTCTTTCATGGGTTTCAGAAAGTGGTATGTTCTTACTTTTTTATATCTTGCAAAACGACAATTCATCTCAACAGTAGTGATTAACTCTCCATCTGAAGCTAACCAATATGAAACAATATGCTTAGGTAGATGATTTGTAAATTTAACAGAAATATCTAATCTGCATTAGTGATCCACATTATCTTGTTAAGTTAGAAGGCCCTATCTGACAGGGCTTGCTTAGCTAAATGGAGAGGATTATTTTCTTGGTCTACTGTGTACTCCAGTAACTTCTAAAATGTCTTAATGTTAAAACCTGTAGGGACATTTAAGTCATCTATTTAAGGTAAGTTTACTGTATTCATTAATTAAACAATATATAGTTTTGTAATTTCAGCATGCAGCCATATCACACTTTACATTTATTTGGATCTTACAGTCAGTGACTTATTGAAGTTTATACAATCGTAACTCGTTAGCATTCAAAAACACTCACTTTGATTGGCCAGCCCACCCAGTGTGCTCATTGTAAATTGAATGTATACCAATAGGAAAAGGTCTGGCTGCTAAAGCACTATTGAGTGGCTGAGCTTTCCTGCTGGCACATGCATACCAGTGTACTACATACAAGGAAAATCAGGTATGTACAAAAAAAAAAACAAAAAACAAATACTAATCAGAAATGTACCTGATTTTCCTTATATGCAGTGCACTGTGGATTGTGTGCTTCCAAGTGAAAGTCTTTGCTGTTCAAGAAAACATGTTCTTTGCACAAACAACCTCAGGGAGTAGCAACAGCACACTGGGCATACAAAATGAGATAACCCCTTAACCACTGCTTATTGCAGATTCAAGATCACAGCAGCCCCCAACCATACATGTGTTGCTTCACCGCATCACACTAAATCCTACAAATATAGCATAAATAATTACTGCCCCTCCAGCTACTTTACATCTAAAATATAGACATCACTCATTACTGGTATTTCCTGTCATTTTACTGCAAAGTGTAAATTGACTTACCTACAGTTGTTTAGAATATCAACAAACTGAAAAGAAATAAAGTCCAGAATCCGACTTCCCCATTCTCCGTCACAGAAGACCAGATTACCTACGATTCGTACAAGGTTATTTCACCTCACACCAGGGACTCCAAAAAAAATGACAGCTAATAATGATCTCTGACTAGATCAAATTCCCAACCAAACCAAAAAAAAAATTCAAAATTGTAGCGTGGATTTCAAATAAACTTAAAAAGAAATAATAACAATTTAAGCTATGTAGCTAAACAGTAAAAACTAATTAGTATTTCAAAATGAGAATGCTGATAATTTATTATCTCTGGTATGTTGTCAAATATTTATTGTAGTTCAATGTCAGTTATTAAGTCAAAATTTAATCCCATGTTTTCTTTGTTTTATATTCTAACTTTAGAGTGTGTTAGAAGATTGGGCACTGGGCTGGCAACTTGACACTGTAAAAACTTCACTGCCAGTTTGTGCACTGGTGATCCGCTGTGGTGAACCCAAACCAGGAAACGTCGAAAGACATTTTAGAGTGTGTTAGTGTTGTACTTTAGATATACTCTAAAATCAGAAAATAATCACCATTAACACACTCCAAAGAAAAAAATAAAATGAAGAAAATGTGGGATTAAACTTTGATCTAATAACTGATCGTGAACTACAAAAAATATCGGACAACATACCAGAGATAATAAATCATCCTCAACAAGCAAGAAAGTACTGCAAGACCAAGAACAGGAAGTACCAGAACATAACATTTCCCACAGAAATGAGGACAATATATATACCCATACACTTCACAAACCAGAAGAAATTTTTCATACTAATTGAAAACAAGAAACCAACAAAGTACATGCAGACTCAACACCTGAAGAAATACAAATACTAGAATTAGAAAAGGAAGAAACAAATACAAGGAAACAAACAAAGTGGGCTATAAACATATTTCAAAACTGGCAAACACACACATGCAAAAAAACTACAACATAGATTTCCATACTGTTACACCAGAGAACTTAAACTCTATACCAAGAGAACTCTGCTACAGTATGAAACACAAGTGGAAAAGAATGTTATAAGCACATTTATAGCCATACGTGTAGGACTCAACAGGTATACAAACAACCCACCATTAAACAAAAAATTAACATAATTACTGACAGACGTGTAACAAATGCTAATAATGTATTTAAATCAGTAATTGAAAATATAGAAGTAGAAAAGATACAACAGAATACCACAACCCACTAACAGTAGAAGAAATAACACAACTGATAAACATCCAAGCACCTTCCCCAAACACAGCAGATGGACTTGTTAGACAAGTGTGGTCTCATATTCAACTATACTTCACAAGATTTGGACATGAAGGAGTGAGATACCTCACACATGACAGTTTCACAATAAAACAAAAAATGAAGATGGCACATAATACATAACAAAAAAATGTAATGAACACATCAAAAAACATACAGTACATTATGACCTCACAAAACAATTCCTTAGAGGATTCATGTTTGAAAACCCCACACACCCATTATGTCCTATAAAAAGTTTTTTTAGAAAATACCTTCAAAAATGCCACCTAATACAACAGCTCTGTTTCTCTACCTAAAGAGATCCTAATGGTCCTAATGGAGAGATGAAAAGTCAGCAAGCAAATGAGTGTAGTAGTGCTGAAACTGAATTCATCCTCAAGTCTTGGTGGTTCCTTCATAAGGTGGACCCTGCTTTTCACAAAATCTCACCAAGGTGACACTGCTATATAGACTGTATTTATATAGCATATATCATGGACAGAGGTAAGTCAAAAACCAAAAAAGATAGCTGGGTACACAGAACCCAGGATAAAAACGTGCCCAATCCTGGTAGGCGCACTGGTGCCAGGACTGGAAGACAGTGTAGAATCCTCAAAATACTGTAACATTCCAACAATGGGGACAGGCCAGGCCCAAGGGGAAGATGGTCCCCCTGTTGTAGAAGGAAGTAGCAGTCCACAAAAATCCCGAAAACTGATAGGCCAAAGAAGAGCCATAAAGATGATAGAGTGGACTGTTGAGGATAAGAAAGAAATTATGTATTGTTACTATTATGCAAAAAGCCCAGAATTTCCAGACAGATCATATACAAAAAGATTAAAAGATATATTAGAGGAAAGAAAAATACTTCCACAGGAAAAACTGTTAGAAGCTTTAAATGAAAAATTGCATTCATTAATACAACAGATTTTTAAAAACAGTATATAGATCAAGAAACTTTGATTTGCTTGGAAAAAGGAGCATCCGAGGAAGTGTGAAAATGTAAACAACAAAGCCTAGATATTTTAAAAAAAATATGAAAAAGAAATATGGACATGGGAAAGAAAGAGAGATTTGATATGGTGCAATATTTATGCAATGGAGAAAGCCAAATTAATTAATATAGAGATGGCAGTCTCAAAGATATTCAAAGTGAGATACAGGCAAAGACATCCATACATGGAAAATTTCACAACAAAAAAATTAATATCACAAAGATGGAATGTAGAAAAGATGATTAGTAAAGCAGAAGTTAAAGAAATAGAAGTTGGAGTTATGGAGTGCCTGCAAAGTGAAGGATTTAATGTAGAAGATCTAACATAGACTACATCACAGCATGATGGAGTGAGTCCCCTGAATAAGGAGAAGCAGGAAGATCATGAGACATCTGAAGAAGAAGTTGGAGATGGTAAAGAAAGAGAGATTTAATATGGTGTAATATTTATGCAAAGGAGAAAGCAAAACTAACCAATACAAAAAGAGCAGCGCCAAAGATATTTGAAGAGAAATACAGGCAAAGGAATCCAGGTATGGAAAACTTTACAATACAGAAAATAAGAAGACTAAGAGGAAAAACAGAAAAGGAGATTAATAATGGAGAAGTTAAAAAATAGAAACTGAGGTTATGGAGCACCTGCAAAGTGAAAGATTCAGTGTAGAAAATCTAATGCAGAAAGCACCGCAACAGGATAGAGCAATGGATATCCAAATTAAGGGGAAACCAGTGGAAAAGGAAGCAGTTGGTCAGGTGCCATATCAAGATATTTTGGAGCGTTCCACAGGAAACCAGTATAAACATTCACTTGAAGCTAGACAGCAAGGGAAGGAACAGGAAACTGTGGAAACTCTGATGCAATCAATGTTGAGGAGTGATAGGCCAGTGAGTTCCCATATAACAGACCAGCAGATGGCACAGGATGAAATTGGGAAGAAGGTACCACAGGAAGATGCTATAGAACTCTCTATAGAATGCCCGCAGGAAGTGGAAAACAAAGGATGTGCCCTTAATCTGGACGAGAATGAACGAAGGGAAGAGTTGCTTGATTTAATGGACATAGATAAATATATTAAGATCAATGAAAGAAATAGACTGCAGAAGGTCAATAAAACCCCAAAAGTCAGAAGTCTGATAAAACAAATGAACACAGTAATTAGGACTGTTCACAGAGATCCATGCGATATGTTTGTGTCTTTCGGCTTATCCCGATTAGGGGTCGCCACAGCGGAACTCCGGTCCGCTAATGATTGGCAGTAGATTTTTACGTACTGGCTTGCCGGGCCTAATGCACAACCTTCAACGAAGGAATGCCCATTCACGCATGTCGCCACTCAGAAGATGCTCTAACTGAGAATCAAACAGGCAACGTCTAACTGTGAGGCGACAACGCTACCACAGCACCAATAATAGAAGTAAACAGGATATATTACTGTACAGCTAAACTAATAACTGATAAAAGTTGTACCACAAGAACACAGGGTAGTGAGGCAAATGAAATAAAAGAAAGTCATATGGAACAAAGGATCATTTGATGTTAAAGTCATAGCCGAGAACTATAAAAAGGGGAAGAATCTAAGTATGGCATGGACTGACTACAAAAAAGCATTTGATAGTATCCCACATTCATGGATAAAAGAGTGCTTAAAAATGTATAAGATACACCCTATACTGATCAACTATATTACAGTGACCATGAAACAATGGTTTACAAAGTCCATTGAACATATGGGAGAGAGAGACAAATGTAGTTTTTGTAAAACCGAACTGGAAACGATCACACATCTCGGTGCTGGTTGTGACATACTAATGGGAGAAGGACTGTATACCGAAAGACATAATAATGTGGCAAGAGTGTTGCACTGGGGATTGTGCAAACATTATGGTTTTGAAGTGGCTGAAAAGCACTGGAAATATGAGCCACAAAGCATCATAGAAAATGAAGTCTACATCACATGGGATCATCCATTACCAACAATTCAAATGATAGATGCTACAAAACTGGATATAGTAGTCCAAGAAAAGAAGATAAAAGTAGCATTGATCATTGAAATCACCACACCCAGTGACTACAGTGTCCTGCATACAGAGAGACACAAAGTTATAAAATATCAGGATTTGCAAGCAGAAACAAGAGCAATGTGGAAAAAGGATACCCAGATAGTTCTAGTAGTAGTGGGAGTAATGGGTCTTATAAAAAAGAGTCTACAATCATATTTAGATATGCTACCAATACACATAACTCTATAAATTACAGAAGGAGTTATTACAGGACACATTGCGAGTGCTACGAAGAGCACTTTTGGCTGACATCAAAGAGTGAAATAATACTAATTTCATGAACTTTAATTGTACTTTGACTTAGGAATGGGGTCTATTCCCGTCATGGTATTAGAAACTCACAAGAATTTGAGAAATTAAAAAGGGAGGGAGACATCCACAATATATACTGAACAAAATTCCTGGTACACAGCACAACCCGTGGGAATAAATTACCTTTCAAAAATGCTACCAGAAATCTGCAAGCTAGCAAATGTATCAAAAAGATATACACACCAATATTTAAGAGCAACAGCAGTAGCCTTACTTTCACAATCAGGAATGGAAGCACAACAAATAATGAGAATTGCAGGTCATAAAAGTGAAATATCACTACACTCCTACTACCAGCCATCATTAAATTAATTCAAACCATTGGGAAAAATAATCTCGGGAACATATCAGCAAATGCCCAAAAGCCCAATAAATGAAGAAAATACTAATATAAAACAGACAACGAACCAAGAAAATAAACGAAACTCCAAAATGTATCAGAATCATCACCAATCACAGAAAAAAATAAATTATAGAATACTAAACATCTGAAACATACAAACCCAGGAAAACAAGAAAGTAAATTTATGCTTATATATACCTTAAAAATAAAATATATACATAACTAAATGTAAACACAATATCTCATTACAGGTAATATACTAACAAGAACTCAAGCCAACATCTGCAGATAGACAACAAATTCATCAAAAGCAGTATAGAAATAGAAAAGAAAATACAACAGCAAAACATAGCAAAACCTTTAAAAACTATACTTACTTATCTAATTCTCTTTTTACATCTCTTGAAAAAATATTCTTGTATTAAAATAAAAGAAAAAATAAACACTAAACTTGAAATGAAAGGTTGGAACTATTTTCTCTTAGACAAAGTGGAGGAATACAAAATAAAAACAGAGAAATCTAAATAACAACAACAACAAAAACACAGTTCAACACAAAACTAAAATTGTATAGCAATAACCCACTCGTGCTTCACCCTCGTAACCAAACCATGCCAACCATGGGTAAATCCACCATTACCCACACCCAGTCATGGGTTATTCCCACAGCGTGTACTTCCTTCCTTTTTATCTGGGATTGAATTACATCATAGAATGAACATTTCTTCTGTTTAACACAGCTAACTTGGCATGATTTAAAGTTTCTTTCTTGTAAAACTCTACTGTTGGTGGCATTGTCATTGATTAGAATTTTAGGGATGCCAGCTCTAATGTTCCTTAATACGTTAATGCAAATGCAGAATGGATCTCATTATCAGTCCTTCTTTTATGGCCATGACTGTTTCTTGTCTTTTTTTGGCTCTCTCTGTCTCTTTTTAAATTAATCTGTGCAACTGAGAATATTTTTCATACAAAGGTGAAAATAAGTTAAACCACTTCTGCAAGCCCTGAGTCTTTATGGACTACTTATGTGCTATTGTTTAGGAAGAACTAAATAAATTAGTCAGATTGATCAGTTCTTTTTCTTCTTCACACAAGATTGAGGCCTGCCTATTTTTGAACAGAAAGTTATCACATTTTATGTTCCTTTGGATCATGTTCTGTTATGACATGTTATGAAAGTCTGTTATGAAAGTTAATAAATATTACCTGTGGCAGGCACCATTTTTACAACTACAACCACTCTTGTCACTATCATATGTTCATTTATCAGTTAACTCTGTTACCTGCTTGTTTCCAGCCCCCTCATAAGAGCAACTAACAGGGTCTCTACCCGCTACGCTCCCCACCCTGCCCCCTATTCCCTCCCGCCACCAGTGGTCCCACCTTTATTACACTCACAAACCCCTCCCATCTTTCCAGTAGCCAACCACAGCACTAACCCAGCACTACCTCCTCCATCTTCCCACTACTATCACACCTCCTCAACTTACATGTACAAGCATACCTTACCTATGCTCACGGCATGCACTCTCCTTGCATATCTTACATCCTACCAAAGCTCCATCATTCCCCCACTCAACCACTATCACTGTACTACTACTCACACCACCACTCATGTCTCACCCTCACTCAGCTCCATTCCCACCAACTCAAGAAACATCCCTATGCATCCCCCACATATTCTACCAACTATATTGCTCAAACATAAAGCATCCCTACAACTTAACACAGTAACCCTCCCACCATACCTATTACCCAAAGAGCACAATCATAATGTTTCCCTTATAAACAAACACATTCAAAAACTGAGAAAATTAATAACATCGTGCATATCTAAACTAGCCCTAAGTGGAGATATCCACCCCAACCTTGAATTTACCATCTCGAACCCCAGTCCTCATAATCAGACTAGAAACCACAACTTCTCCCATATTACAGCCAATAGAAAGCCAAGTGACTTCCTTCTACTAAGCCTAAATATTAGAAGTATATCCAACAAAGTCCATGAACTCCATGCCACCATAGACTTGTACTCCCCAGATATAGTCATCCTGACAGAAACCTGGCTAAAACCTCACATTACCAGTGAGCAAATACTCCCTACAGGTTATGGCATACTAAGAGTAGACCGGCTAAACAAGAAAGGAGGCGGTGTAGCTATAATATTTAAACAGCATCTAAACATCCAGATCTTAAAATCATCAGCTCCACAAATAGGCAATGAAGAAATAATATATACCAACCTCAAAATAAACCAAAATAAAACCATCAACATAATTGTATGCTACTTCCCACCTGGCCAAAACATCCCTCCACTAGAAAACCTCCTCAGCTGGTCTATCCACCATCTCCCCCAAGAAACTATAATTTTAGGTGATTTCAATATTGTCTGGCAATCCTGTTCTGGCAACCATCCAACCCATCATGTAAACCTTCATGGCTTCACCCAACTAGTCCAGTCGCCAACCAGGATAAATAAAAACTCCAGGAAGCATACTATCCTGGACTGGATACTAGTCAGTAAGAACCCCCAGTCATATATAACAGGCTGCTTATCAGATAGCCTCAGTGATCACTCCCCAACATTCCTACTCAAACAATACCTATACCAAGCTAAACCTGTCATCTACCGTCAAATACGTAAAAAACTAAACTTTAACCCACTCCCATTCATCTCACCCCTCAAAGAATGTAACTGGCATCCTCTGAAGTACCTCAGTCTTGGTGACGCAGTTGAATTTTTTAATACTACCTTCCTGAGCATCCTTAATTACCATGCCCCCATAAGACTTTCCAGAATCAAAGCACAACCCTCCCCATGGCTACAGAAAACCACTAAGTCAGAAATGAAAAGCATGGATAAAGCCTGGGAGCACTGGCGCAAAACCAAAACCCCCTCAACTAGACAGAAATTCCTAGAACTATGCAATAGAGTCAAAAAGCTAATAAAACAGGACAAATTCCAATACTACCAGTCTGCCCTAGACTCCTCTCAACACAGCCCCAAACAATTCTGGTCCTCCATAAACTCCATCCTCCACCCAGGTAAAGTCAGTACCCCTCCTCCTAACATCCCTCACTCCTCAGAAAATATTGCTACCTCATTCAACACACACTTCACACAAACCATACTATCACTGGCTAAACAACACAACCCCCCTCCCCTCCAACCCCACCTTCAACTAGTAATCTCCCCACTGCCTTCTCTTTTTCTCCTGTACCTACCTCCAACATAAAAAAACTCTTAACTAAACTTAAGCCCACCAGATTAGCAGCAGACAACCTCTCAAGTGAATACCTACAAATCGCAGCTGATGCTCTGGCCTACCCAGTGTCCATCTTGATTAACCGATCTCTGTCAGAAAGTTACGTTCCCACACTGTGGAAAGTATCGCATATAATTCCCCTCCACAAAGGCGGACCCTCCACAGAACTAACCAATTACCGCCCCATAGCTATTCTCTCTCCACTCTCCAAAGTACTAGAGAGATGCATACACTCTCAGGTCTCAGACTACCTCCTTACTAACAACCTCCTTTCCAATACTCAGCATGGTTTCTGACCAAACCATAGCACCACCACTGCATTACTGTCCTTTACTAACACTATCCTTCAGCATAAAAACAATGGCTATCTCTCCTCTGCTACTTTCCTAGACCAATCTAAAGCATTTGACATGGTCCCACACAAACAACTTATCTCTGTCCTCAATAACCTATCCTTCTCACAATCAGTCACCAACTGGTTTCAGAGTTACCTGTCTGACCGCCAACAATCCGTTGTATGGCAGAATGACATATCTCCCCAACTACCTGTCTCCATAGGGGTTCCCCAAGGATCCATCCTTGGACCCCTACTCTTCTCTGTTTTCACCAATAATCTAGCCTCTGCCACCAAACATGGCACACTCATACAATACGCAGATGACTCAACCATCGTCTGCTCAGCCCAGTCCCTACCCAAACTGCAAAAAGTCACACAGGAAGCCTTTTCCTCTGTTGAAACTTAGTTATCCGATGCCCAGTTAATACTCAACCCAAACAAAACTAAACTACTCATCTTCCAACCCACCAAACATACTCAAAACAACTCTCACTTTAACATCACAGCAAAAGGCAACACCACTATATATCCAACTGAACACACCAAATTGCTAGGAGTGGAAATAGACAATAAACTAAAATTTGACATTCACATATCCTTGACCATAAAAAAAGTCCACAAAAAACTAGGAGCACTATATAGAAATAAGCAACTTCTCACCAAAGCAGCAAAGATTTCAATAGCAAATTCCCACCTTGTCTCCACCCTACTTTATGCCTGTCCAATATATACCAACCTAAGGCAATGCGATCTAAACAAGCTAGAGACCTGCTACAACAAAATCACCAAATTCGCCACAGGGGCATCCTACCGTAGTCACCACTGTCTCTCACTTGCTGAACTGGGCTGGCTTGAACTCCCTCACCTCCTTCAATGGTATCAACTCTCACTCACCCACAAACTAGTAAATCATCCACTAAATGTCCCATCCCTCCAGAATCTACTCCAACCCTATCGCACCACCAGACCACTAAGATCCAGCAACAAAAATCACTTGCAGATCACTAAAGCCAATAACTCTGCTGGTGAAGCACTATTCTCTTGCACCATAGCCAAATTATGGAACTCCCTCCCACCCACAATTACCTCCGAACCATCATGCACCCACTTCAAATCTTTACTAAAAGTGCACCTAAAAACATGCTGGCTATGCCCTTGCAACTCCCACTCTAATATCACCCTCCCAATCCAACCACTACCTTTCTTTCCACTCCACTAACTACTTTGATTATAGCAAGCTCAGATGCTCATAAGCCAGTATTTATTATACAACAGGAACTTCTTCTTGTAACATTTGTTAATGTCTGTTATGTACTTCACAGATAAAGATTCTAGTTGTCTACTAATGTACTATGTTCTTCATCTGTAAATATGTTGTAAGTAATTGCTATGTAAATTGTTAATCGCTATGTAATCCAATGTAACTACTGTCTGTTTATTTTAACTGTGGAGCTTTTCTCCCTGGGCCTCCGCTGAAAATGGACCTACGTCCAGTCGGACACTCCCGGTCAACAAATATAAATAAATAAATGACACATACAATGAGGTACTTTCAGGCACACTGAATGTACACCCTACCAGGAAGCAGCTTCTGTTTTCACTGCTTATTCTAACATTTTGTTGATAATATTTTATGTGAAACTGTGACCTGGACTTCTCTCCACACTTTCACTAATCACTATATTTTAGATATCTATTCTAGAAACGTGTTATTATTTTTGTAGAATAGTCTTACGTGGGATCCCATAATAATCCGTCCACCACCCTACATACTGTACAGAAAAGAAAAAAAAAACACTGTTAAAGGCACTTGCTCATATTTTTTGTGATGTTCATGCAAAACCTTCCCTGAAGTATGATGTATTGCAATGGGCAGTAGGTATGACATCACATCTACAACAAGACAGTCTCTTGCAAGATTAGACATACCCACAGGCCTTTTCATTTTCTCAGGATCCTTCCTCCATCTATCTATGCCTATAAGTTGAGGTTCATGTGGTTTATTTATGCAGGAGTCTGTGCTTTGAAGATCTACTTACAATAGTGTGCAACTCAAATGAAAAGCTGTGTACAACCTGGAATTGCTTTTTCAGTAAAGATGCAGCATAATGTAAAATGTAGAAAAGACTTATAAAGCCTGCAGTTGTTTTCTGTAAAGTGGCAGCAAGCGTGGAATATGAAAATGTGCACAGAACTTTTTTGTAGAAATGCAGTATGTTAGCTATATATATATATATATATATATATATATATATATATATATATAGTTAGACATTTATAACAGTGCATATACACTTCTGTTTATTAGAGTATACAGGTAGTAAAATATAATAGTGCATGTACACTTCTGTTTGCTAGAATATATGTAGGAAAATATAGTTACTTAGATGCATGTACATTTCTGTTTGTTAGCATGTATATATTAAAGGGTTAAACTGCTCTTAGCTGAGAAGCAGAAAGGCATCTAACTGAATGTATTATAAAATGTCCGGTACTTGGTGCAAGCTTCAAGGACAGATAAAAAATCAGGTGCAGGGAGTATTGAACGACTGCTTTCATACAGAAACATTGTCAAACAGAAAAGACTCCATAAGATTATTCACCTTGAAACAAAATACAATGAACAGACTGTATGACATCAGAGAAATACCAAAGTACTGACTTTACAAGTTCCCAACAGATTGCAAATTCCAAAGACTGCTTTCATGTATGTAAAGAACATTAAAAGTATATGATGTTAGATCTGACTTTTTGTTAGATCGGGTACACTGAAGAACATTTTCCATAGTGCCTGAAAAGTTTAACCTGAGACATTAAAACCTGTAAACTGTACAGTATTGTATCTTTTATATAGACAAGTTATTTTATTAGTACTGCACATAATATAGTGCTAAAAAGGTTAATAGTCTGCAAAGTTCAGTGTATTAATCAGACCTTGGTTACAGCAAAACAAACATCTGTACTTAATTTTTCAGTGGCGAACCTTGCCTGTATTCGAACATAGGGGGACTGGTACCTTGTTTAAGGTCACTGCAGTAAAAGCGCAGTAACTAACATTTATGTATGTGATTGAGTCCTAAATAGGAGCATTCAGTTTCCACAGTTTGCAGCAGTACAGTCCCACAGATGTCTGGATCTGAAGTGAGACTCTCGTGCAGCAAGGAAGCAGTGTCATAAATTCTCCAGGTTGTTGAATTCTCATGTTTCAAATCTGCAAATGACGGCTTCGTTTCACCAGCTTTTCAAGTAACTACAGAAGTTTTCCAACCATCTACAGTAAGCAGTGTGGCCAACTGTCCCTGTAGAATTGGTAAGAGATCTTTTGTATTTACATGCAGTATGGATGCCAGTAAAGAGGGTAGTAAACTGGGTTTTACTCTTAATATATCAGAATGACCAGATAACATTTTGGACAGACTATGTAAAACCTTATTAGGGCAAGTTGACAGTCAGGAATTATGCAAATGTGTAGTAACATTTGACTAGTATTTTCAACAGGAAAAACGTGTGGTATGACAGTAAATGTTTATTGTGTAAATCATGTAAAACTGCTTTCTGTGTGCAATGTCACAAAAGTAATGCTAAACAGCCAGATAAGGGTCATACACTTGCATTACTTCCAGATGTTAAACAGTTATGTCCTGTTACCACACGTGAAATGTTAATTTCAAAGTTACACCACCAGTCAAATCAGTTATTGCCAAAATCTCCTGTACATCTTGTTACACCCTTTAGATAAAAGTGGAATAAAGCCACTGCAGAGCACAAAACAGGGAAGGACAGGGACGAGATTCTTGGTGAACTGACAGAAAATTTTAATAAACTTCTAAGATACAGAGTAAGTTCAGAGAGTTCAAAAATGTGCAAACACTTTTTCAGCAGTGCATAAGAGCTTTACAGTCAGCAGAACAGGTTACTCGGAAATATCAGACAGCCCATGAAAACTTACAAGACAAAAATAATCTGGTTAGTGAAGAGTTAAAGAAAGAAATTCCAGACCTTACACAGCAATTAGCTAAACTGACAGAAAATAGTTTACAGCATGCTATTCTACACTTAGAAAATGGTTAGCATACACAGCAGGATCTAATGTATGGACAGATGATTCCCAAATGTTTTAAAACTTTCATTCAGTTAAAGCACGACACTTATCAGTTAAACAGTAAAGTAAGATGTATAACTGCTGTTCTTCTGACATACACATAGGGACAGACTTTCATAGCTAAGCTGTTAAAGAATTTCAAAATCACCATTTCAAATAACAGAACAGTTCTAGTGTATAGAAATCAAATGAGAGTAGTTAAAAGCAGTGAAGACATGAAGTCACAAAAGTGACAAGCATGTATTTTCTTTTCACCTAAAGTATATCTGTTTAAAATGCACAAGAGAAAAAGGCAGACCATAGCAAATTTAAATAAGGTAAATATCATTAGTTTTAAATATGTGTTAGTTAAGCCAATATCTCTCTTGTTTTTTACAATAGTTTGTAATTGCATAATAGCACCAGGAGTAGCAGACACCCCAGCAGAAAAAGCATACAAGACTAATATTACTTATATAAAGTTGTACTGGGTAAATGATACTACAAACAGAACTCAAGGTAATTCCTTTTGTCCAGAGAGGCAAAAAAAAGTCATGTTAAAAGTCCTTCCTTAGACCAGAGTGTCACGGTCTGGAAAACAGCCAAATGGCAGGCATGCATTCAGCTCTCGCAGTGTAAAGCAAATAAACAATACTGCAATAACATGCTGCATACTACAAGGGAAAGGCACTCTTTCAGTTTTACATTGACTGTGTAAACAGTACTGCAAAAGGGTCTAAAATAAAACTACGGAAAAAAATTATATTAGCTTGCATAATTAATTCAGTAATTATTAAAAGACAACCTTGCCTTTTATTGTCATCAAGTGATTAGGGTACATCAACATGTACAGTAGTGAGACAATAGTACCAAAAAACAGTAATACATTTTAATGTTTCAGTAAATGTTTAATTAACAGGCTTCAGTTTAATATTAATGTCACTAAGCTTGTAAACTGGACTAAGGTACATTATAGTCCATGTATGTACAAATGCAAAAAAATGCTGTGCAAGCAAAACTAATAGTAAATAATAAATATGCTTGGTGCATGTTGTACAGTAAATGGTTTAATATGTAAATAGCATTCTTCAGTGTATAAACCATGTTTTCTACAACACTCTGTAAGTCTGTGTAAGTAAACAATTTTGCTGTCAAGTTTTAAACTGTTCACAAAAATTGCTCCTCAATTCATTTGTATGTATAGCAACAAATTAAAGCTTAACATTTATTACACATATGTGTTTATTCCAAAAAACAAGGCTGCAATGCCTTTGCAATAAAATCCACAAACATTGCCAATAATTAATGTAGGATTTTCACTAAAATCATTACATAAAGTCATAAGTAAATGCAAATAGTTAATTCAGCAATTACCAAAGTACAGCTCATAACCGGTGAGACATTTTTACAGAATGGTCTTCAAAAGGAAAAAAACAATTGTTAAACTAAATCATTTATCCAATTTTAGTTGTAATGGTTATCATTATGCTGACAATATAAAACTGTGTTTTAACTTCCTGTATCAAAAGAAAAATAAAGGTTTTGTTTCCTAATGTATTTTCCATAAATCATAATACCAAAGACTCCATATCAATGTAAACTGTTTTGTGTGTTTTAAAACAAAAAGGGAGAACTGTTTTATATATATATATATATATATATATATATATATATATATATATATATATGTGTATATATATATATATATATATATATATATATATATATATATATATATATATTTATAGACATTTATAACAGTGAATATACACTTCTGTTTATTAGACTCTATATGTGGCAAAATCTAGTAACAGTGCATGTACACCTCTGTAAGAAAATGTAGTCACTTAGATGCATGTACATTTCTGTTTGTTAGCAGGTATATATTAAAGGGTTAAACTGCTCTTAGCTGAGAAGCAGAAAGACATCCAACTGAATGTATTAGAAAATGTCCAGTACTTAGCGCAAGCTTCAAGGACAGATAAAAAGCAGATGCAGGGAGTATTGAAAGACTGCTTTCATACAGAAACATTCTCAAACAAAAAAGACTCACTAAGATTATTCATCTTGAAACAGAATTAAATTAACAGACTGTATGACATCAGAGAACTACCAAAGTACTGATTTTGCAGTTCCCAACAAACTGCAAATTCCAAAGACTGCTTTCATGTATATAAAGGACATTAAAAGTGTATGATGTTAAATCTGATTATTTGTTAGATCTCGTACACTGGAGAACATCATCTATGCTGCCTGAAGAGTTTAACCTGAAACATTAAAGCCATAAACTGTACAGTATTGTACGTGTCGTCTATTATATAGACAAGTTATTTTATTAGTACTGCACATAATATTGTGCTCAGACTTTGGTTTCAGCAAGGTACCAGCAGTATCCAGCAGCACAGACATCTGCATTTAATTTGTCACAGTAGAGCTTTGCAAAGGAGAGCTGGTTCCCATCTGCAGACGCATTAGAAGAGCTTAAGGCTCCTTGGACTGCATCTTCCTTGCAAAAGCTATGGTACGAGATTTGGAACTAAAACTTTCTGGTTATGTAAGTAACTTTGTTATTATGACAAAACTTTGGTTAAGAACCCAACTGTTAGGATTAAACAGTTAACTAGTGATGATAAAGACGTTAACATTTTTTAATTAGTTTACATCAGAGACCTGTTTCTCATGGTTGTCTAGAAAGTATTATTAGAAAAACTACTAAATTTGAATCGGGGACAGTAACAACAGAAAATAAGAATGCTGGGGATCAGAATACTACCATACCTTTGCTGTACTCACTTGACAATAATGCTGTTAAGAAGTGTTAATTAACAACTAGCACATTCTTTTAAGAAGCCAAGAAGTTGTTGGGATAATGGGAAATGACCCAGAGTTTGTTAACAAAATTGGCCAGCCACAACAGTAAAAAGGGAACTTATATTTTTTCCTCAGTACAACCAGAATGTGGCTGACCACAATAGTAAAAAGGGATCGTTTAGTTGTTTCTCTTATTCTGTGTGTAGATTTCCTCCTGTTCTATGCATTGATATGTCATATACTGTCCTAACTTTGTCGTGCTTCTACTAATAGTATATATAGTTCTCTGGGATATCTTACCTGTAATTTTAGTTTTGTTGTTTATATGAACCCATGTTTGACCTGTGAAGCATTCTACATGGGAAAAATAAACAGGAAATTCAGGAAGTGCCAGCTATGTTGTTAAGAATAAAAGTTTATGTGATACCCTTTCTAAACATGCCACTGATTGTAAAAAAGTATATATATATATATATATATATATATATATATATATATATATATATGTGTGTGTGTGTGTGTGTATATGTATATATAAAATACATAGGACTATGTATATATGTATATATATATATATATATATATATATATATAGAGAGAGAGAGAGAGAGAGTAAGAGAGAAGTGTGGAAGAGAGGTGAAGAAGAGAGTACAGGAACGATGGAGTGAATGGAGAAGAGTGTCAGGAGTGATTTGTGACAGACGAGTACCAGTAAGAGTGAAAGGGAAGGTCTACAAGAGGGTAGTGAGACCAGCTGTTATATGGGTTGGAGACAGTGGTATTGACAAAAAGGCAGGAGTCAGAGCTGGATGTGGCAGAGTTAAAGATGTTAAGATTTGCACTGGGTGTGACGAGGGTAGACAGGATTAGGAATAAGTATATTAGAGGGTCAGACCAGGTTGGATGGTTTGGAGACAAAGCCAGAGAGGCAAGATTGCATTGGTTTGGACATGTGCTGAGGAGGGATGCTGAGTATATTGGGAAAAGGATGCTAAGGATGAAGCTGCCAGGTAAGAGGAAAAGAGGAAGGCCTAAGATAAGGTTTATGGATGTGGTGAGAGAGGACATACAGGTGGTTGGTGTGACAGAGCAAGATGGAGAGGACAGGAAGAAATGGAAACAGATGATCCACTGTGGCGACCCCTAATGGGAAAAGCCGAAAGAAAAAGATATATATATATATATATATATAGAGAGAGAGAGAGAGAGAGAGCGAGAGAGAAAGAGAGCCCACATAGTTAGTCAAAGTATACTCCTGTCGAATACATTTTATTTGAAGCATCATAAATGAATACAATGCAGTTCAAAGAGGGTAAATGGGAGTGCAGGATTTTTGTGAGATCGTTTAATACCAATGAGAAGAGAATTTTCCCTTTTGCCTAGTATTGTGTGATCTTGGAGCTAGTATATTTAAGTTAGCAGAGGTATGGGGACACAGTCTTCTATGTAAAGGGGTGCATGGGAGCTTGCCCCTGCAAAAAACACTTGCTTTGTATTTAGTGTCTTAGTTTGATAATCCCACAGTTTGATAACTGCTGAGGGGTAGTAGAATTTGAACTTTGTATACTTCAGTGATTTATCATGACCGATATGTACGTGCAAGTGTGTGTGCATGTGTGTATGAGAATATATATATATATATATATATATATATATATATATATATATGTGTGTGTGTGTATATATATGTATTCCTTTGACAATTACAGATAGAGAAGTACATAATGTAAGCAAATATTAATGTATGGAGATAAAAGTTGTACTTTTCATAAAACATACATTGTTAAAATTATTGGTTTCAAATAAATACGTAAACATCAGGATTACAGCGCAGTGATTTTACTTGTTGCTATTGGTTAAGCTGGACTTTTGTATTTTCAGTTAAATATTTCAGAGTATATTATTTTATTTTTGTTTCATATCCCTTTTTATATTAATGTGTATCCTGAGTTATTATATGCAATTAATGTTCATAGTACATTTCTCTTTTAGAAGCTGCATCTGAACATTAAGGAAAATTCTCATAAGCTCTTTCTGTTCTTTCTTATTTATTAGCACTTCATGATTACTACAATTTTCTGTCACAATCCTGAGCATGATGCTTTCTACTACTGTCTTGAAGCCGGGGAGTTTAGTGTCTTGAAGCTCATGTAGGCTTCCACTCACATTCAAACTTGAATGTAAGTTCAGGCAAGCAGCTGCCATAGCTTACCCAAACACATTGTTTGAGTTTGAGTGAGTTAATTGTGGCAGCCATGGAGAAGGGAATGGGAGGGGAATTTTAGGGTTAGGGAGTGGGAAGAGGATTTTAGGGTTAGGGAGTGAGAAGGGAGTTCTAGCCTTAGGGAGTGACTAGGGCTTCAGGTTTGGGGGGTTGTAGTTTTAGGTTTAGGGAGTGATTGGAGACTTTAGGGTTTGGGAATGGAGTTTAAGGGTAAGGGAGTGAGGACTCAGGATGAGAACTGGCTGGGAGTTTTAGGATTAGAATTAGGGTTCTGGTAGGGCTTATACTTATTGGCTTGGGTGTTGTGAGGGCTGTTCTGAAAAAGGAGATCAAGTTAGCTGGAGTTAGAACAACTGCTTTTTCAAGTAAATTGCAAGAGAGCAAGTGTGCCATGTGCTACTAGCATGCAAGCACTTGTTGTAAGCCCTGTCCAAATTAAATATATTCTGTCAGTCCATTGACATTGTAACATTTCTTATGCTTCCTTCTTGTGGTATATTGGCTATTAAATGATTAGCATAACTAGGAAACATTGCTGAGAATAAATATTCTGCTGTGAAGTATGTATGAGTAGTTTCCTACTCAATTTGGTTCAGCTGGTGACAGCTATGTTACTTCTGAAAAGTTTCATGTGGAAGTTTTTTAGTTACTAAATCATTATTACTAAACTGTGTCACTGCTAATATTCTTCTTAAACATATACATTTGTTGTTAATGCTATGTCATTTAAATGGTCTGAACATTATGTTCAGTATGAAAAAGTTTTGCATTTTTAAGATAACTACCTGTCATTTTTTTATGATTATAGTGGTGCAGTGGTTAGCGTTGTCACCTCACAGCAAGAGGTTCTCCTGTTTGATTCTCAGCTGGAGCACCTTCTGTGCAGAGTCTGCATGTCCTCCCTGTGGTTGAGTGAGTTTTAAAGACATGCAGGCAGGTGCGAGTGTGTGTATGTATGTG
Source organism: Protopterus annectens (assembly GCF_019279795.1). Classification (NCBI taxonomy): domain Eukaryota; kingdom Metazoa; phylum Chordata; order Ceratodontiformes; family Protopteridae; genus Protopterus; species Protopterus annectens. The sequence continues at coordinate 1,787,674,124 of NC_056728.1, read as the reverse complement.
CCTTCTGTGAAAGTTGGGTGCTTGGCTGGCAAGTCGACACTTCCAATCAATCTGCGGACTGATGATCTGCTGTGGCGAACCCTAATGGGAGACGTCAAAAGACATAGATAGACCTGTCATAATTTTAATTCTTCCCACCTAGGGTTAATTTTCTAGGGTTTACAAGTGGTATTGCTAACTTCATATCAATAATTTCCTTTGCTGGTCTTGATTCATGTTCCTTGCCCCTAGGTAAAAATGTGTCCATGTAATATAGTCTTCTCTTTCCTATCGCTTCAAGCTCTTGTGGTTCATTCTGTAACCATTTTCTTGTGATTATATGGAGTGCTGTTAGATGCTGTGTGACCACTGCTTTTTCTTTGCTGTTAGATATAAAATGGATTTCTAAAGGAATGCATTACAGCAGTAGGTTCACCTCTGATTTTACGTCTTTATAAGAACATGTGAACACTCCTGGGTATCATTTACTCAAATGTAGCTGAGATGGGAGCATGTCATCTTGCCAAAAACAGCCAAAACCACTTTCATCGACAGTGGAGATTTCCTTTTTCTCCACTGATGTGTGACCTCAAAGTTAGCATATATAATTCTAGGGGTGTAGAGGATATCCCCCAACATGGAGGTACAGGGGGGCTTACCCACTGCAAAAAATTAATTTAATGTTCGCTGAAGGTTGTTTTGGGAAACTGCTTTTAATTTTTTTGAATTTGCCAAAAGCACCTTCAGTGAATTGACATGAATCCCATGAAATGGCAGCAGTGTGTGATGCACTGTAAATGTGCATCCATGGACCCCATCATCTTCATGAATGAGCATACTATTATTCTTTTATATACATTTTAAGATAAATTAGTATCGATTGTGAACTCAGCGGCCTTTCAAAGCCTTATAACATCTGGCCGTACTGTGGAGCCAAAGTTATTTTTAAAAAAAAGCACATTAGAAATTCAAAATTCCACAGAGCCAAGAACTGATTATCCTACTGATGGATGAAGCTTAAGCTTTCAAACTTCAGCTGCCCAAGATTCAACTCTCTGATGATCGGAGTTCCTCCATAAGAAACCACTGTCTTTGAGTTGTGCCAGAAGTGATTCCCTTTTTGGGGGAAATCCTGCTTTTTTGAGTATGTACGACCTCAGACTTGGTATATTTATCTTCATAGGGGTGGAGGGGGTCAAAGCTGACTCAGACTATGCCATAGATTGTAGTGAGGGAAAGGTTAGTTTGTTTTTGCTTTCTTTTATTGCTTTATTGCCTTCTTCCATGTTGTATATTGTGTGTGTTTTGTTTTACACTGTGTTTTAACTGTATTGTGCTTTCAATTACATATTTAAACTAGGAAAGAAACCAGCGCTGTGTGTGTTCTGAGTCACACAGAAATTAGAACAGGTCAATTAAGGTTAATTCATAGTACCACAATAGCTGGGCAAAAATCCAAATACAACAATAATAGTCACGGACACGAGACACAAAGCAGCAATCACACCAATTTAATATTAACGTAGCATTTCGGCACCAAGCCTTCAATGAGTACAAATCCATTCATTTCTTCACTTCATGTATATATACACATAAAATCAAGACACTTGTTAATTAATTAAATAATTAATCAAACAATTAATACATTAAATAACGTACTTCCAGTTAACTTCCTTTTTTAACCCATGAGGTTCCAAAGTGTTATACTTTAAATTAAAGAGAGTTTCTTTTTTCAATAACTTTTCTTTAATATATAAACCTTCTCCAAATGAAACTTCTATTTTTTTCCAGAATGCATCCTTATAAGCAGTCTGGTTCAGCATTGTGTGCAGTCATAAAATGTTGTCCTAAAGGACTTTCTATTTTACAATTTTTAATGTCCCTTATGTGTTCTTGCAAACGCGTTTTAAACGCTCTCCCTGTTTCTCCTATATAGTAAAGGTTACAACTACACCTAAGGGCATAAATCATTTCTTCCATAAAATATGTATAGAAACCTCTAGGTGTAAACCTAACACCATTAATTTTTAGAAAAGCAGTCACTACATGTTTACACACTGAACATTTTTTTAAAAGCTATAGTTCCCATTTTACTTCCCTTTAAGTTAGAATATATAGTACATGGCTGAATGGGAACATGAACAGCTTTTTCAGATGTGCCTCTTTAAGGACTATGTCCCATTCTACAAACGTTTTGTAGATGACCTGTTCCTTGTGTGGACAGGTACACCAACTGAATTGACCAAGTTCGTAGAGGCTATAAATACCAGTAATAGATATCTTAAGTTTACATATGAGTATTCCGAGAACAAACTTCCTTTCTTGGATATTTATATAGAGAAACTGGATAATGGGCTAATAAATACGGGTGTATTCAGAAAGAAGTGCTATAGAAATGCATTATTACATAGAACCAGTATGCATCCGGGATACGTATATCATAATGTGGTGAAAGGACAAGCAATTCGTACATCCAGATATAATCCAACTGAATCAGGTTATATTGACGAAATTAATGAATTAACTAATAGGTTTATGTCTAGAGGTTATTCAGCCCATGAGATTAGGAGAGGTCTTATAGATATGTCAACATTGAGAGAGCATAGTGCTGCCCCCTATTTTAATAATGGGTTAGTGCATAGACTACCCATAAATGAAGAACATCTAGTAAATGATGACGTGATAAGTAAAGGTGAAGGAGCAGCCTGCTCGATTTTCTATACTAGTGATGTAGCGAAAATTAAGGATATAATTAGGAAACATTGGTGTGTTTTGACCGTTGACCATGAACTCATGAAAGTGGTGGGAGAAGCACCAAGATTTGTCTATAAGAATAAGAAAAATTTGAAACGATTGTTATGTTATCCTAAGGAAGAGAAAGCTAGAAATGATATAGAGTCATTTGGCACAGTAAAATGTAATAAATGCAACTTTTGTGATTACATCAACACGGATAATATATTTATTCACCCCACCACATTAAGAAAATATATCTTCAGAGTGTATGGAAACTGTCTTACTTCCAATGTAGTCTACTTGGCTTCCTGTTCAGAGTGCCAAGCATACTACATTGGTAAAACTAATCGGGTACTTAGGGATAGGATACGGGAGCATGCCTATAATATTAGAATAGGCTTGAAATCGAATGCTCTAGCTAGACATGTCATGGAGAGAGGACCTACACACATTTTTAAGTTTTCAATAATAGAAACAATCTCATCAGGACCTAGAGGTGGTGACATTAGGAATTATACGGAGACCAGAGAGGCGAACTGGATTATAAAATTGAGATCCGACGTCCCACCTGGCCTTAATGGCATGGTCCCTATTAAACCCTTCCTGAAGACTAGGAAATTACATAGGTGAGGGTATACTAGTTAATATTGATTCTGATCGTAATATATTTTTACTAACTTCTAATAATATAGGAGTTTTTAAATGTTAGTGACTATCTATATGTATTATTTACATTTGTGTTCTTTGTATTTGTTGTTTTTAAATGTGATATTTTTGTAGATGTAATATGCTTTTAAGATTTTGTGAATTCCCGCCAATAGCGCTATATAAGTACTGATGTTTAGTTTTAAGTGTATAGGTCTGAAGAAGCCATTTTTGGTGAAAGCGCTAACCTGTTCTAATAAACCTTTTACATCGCTTTTATATCACTTGGATTTTGTTCCTTGGGAGTGATTTGAAATCTGCTACAGTTGGTTATATGCTGGACTTGTTTTCGTTGGTCTTTGGTTTGCTGCTCTTGCTCTTAGTTACATTATAGAATATATAGTAACCTCTGGTGGTATAAAATGGTTATGTACCACCATATTTGCCAAATTTCTATTTCTCTTATAAGAAACTTTAATCTGATTCTTTATCAAATATTCCAAATCTTTATCATTGGTTACCATTTTCCAATATTTTATAACTTCCATAACTATAGCTTCTGTCAATACATTAAATGTAGTGACATAATAAACTTCTCTATCTCCTTATTTGTTTTTTTCCTTCATTATTAGTACCTCTTCTTATTATTTCATTCCCTTTTCCATTTGTTTTACCTTTCCCCAAGGCACTATTATACTTATTTATTATTCCATACATACATTCCTTTATTTTATTCTTAGATTCTTCCACTATTTGTTTATTATACACCCTATCTATAAACATATTTTCCGTCTTTACAGTTCATATTCAAACTCATCATCAGAACTGCATAATTTATTAAGGTTAATTACCTATGAACTGAGGGTGAAGCTAGGAAATAACCCTTGCATTTAAGTGATAAAAATAAAAAAAAAATTATGGCTTTACTGGAAAAGCTCACTCAAACACCACCACAACTGCTATGAGAGAAATCTTAGTTTGATTTTGCTTTCTTGTAATTTGTATTGCTTCATTGCCTTATTCTATTGTGTATGTAGCAATATATTTTCCTTACACAGCGTTTTAATTGTATTTTGCTTTCAATTGCATATTTAAACTAGGAAAGACCCCAGAACTGCGTCTCTTATGACTCATACAGAAATTAGGACAGTTCCTTAAGGTTAATTATCCATGAACTGAGGTTGGAGCTAGGAATTAAACTTTATAACCAAACTGGAAATAAATAAATAAATAAAATATGTAAGGGATATAAATAAAAAAATTTCAAGGCTTTACTTTTAAAACTCACTCAGACTCTGCCATAGACTGCAATGAGGGAAAGGGTAGTTTGTTTTTGCTTCTTGTAATTTTGTATTGCTTCATTGCCTTCTTCTATTTTATATATTGTGGTATATTAGCTTTACACTGTGTTTTAATTGTATTCTGCTTTCAGTTTCATATTTAAACTAGGAAAGAGACCAGCTCTGTGTCTCTTGTGAGTCACATAGAAATTACACTTTTCTCTACTATCCCACCCTGTTGCTGTTGTGGTCTTAAATCTCTCTGTCTGTGTAGTTGCCCATCCATTATGTTAAGCTGACCAAATATTTCCTTCCCTCTCTTCTTTCATTGGCTATTGTCAGTAAGTACAATGTTATCATTTTGTGAAGTCACCCCTCAGCTATTTAAATGTATTGGCCATACCAGTGTATTCCACAGAGCCAGAATAATAAGTGTCCACCCCTTCCAGTCTGTCTTGCTCTTTTAGAATTAGTATCTCTTCCCTTAGATTGCTAAAGCTTGAATTATCCCCTCTTTCATATCTTAGTGCACACTGCAGCTCTTAGGATATTAACTCATTTTTCCACTGTACCTTTAAAATCTGCATCATCTTGTCCAAGATCACCAATTATTGGAGACCCTGCATTCTGCCTGTCAGTAGTCATCTTGGGATTAGTGCTTCTATTTTGTTACTGGTGAGAGAAGGAGCATGGGGGCATTATTATCTGGAGACTACTGATCATCAGAAGACATCATAACTTCTCCATAGGTGCCAGCTTGGAATGTGTGCTTATGTTTTGCCTGGTGAGTGAAGGAGCAGATGACATTGATTCCTGACCATCTTTGACTGGGCAGTGAGTGCCTGTGTAGGACCTTCCTTATTGTTCTGGTTACCATTCAAGGCATTTACCAGGAAAAGGCTATAAAAAGCCTACAGACTCCTGTATCATCTGGGACAAGACTGTTGATCACCAAAAAGCCTGTGGCCTGCTTCTCATCTTACAACTGGTGCTACTGTTTTGCTTTTGGTGAGAGAAGAAACAAAGGGGCATTGTGTCTCAAAAGCATGAAGCAGTGGTTTGACCTGCACTAGTAGCATCCAATCAGACAAATCCCATCTTTTCATCCTGCTTGACAAAGCTACTAATTCTTTCTTTTCAATAAGTGATTAGCTGCTGAGCAGCCTAACTTCAGAGTATCTTGCTAAATACTTTATCTGTTAATCATCAGGGTCTACTTTAGTAGTTTCTCATCAGTTCTTTGTAGTGCCCTGTATAGATGCAGGCATCTTGAATCGACATTTTTACTGCAAAAGCACTCCTGAAAATTCACGAATATGTAGCTGCACACAGGGCAACTAGTTTGCAGTGGCAAACACTGACCCCAGAGATGCAAACCAGATACTCCTGACATTAATTTGTATTCTCCCCATAACCATCTAGTCAATAAAAAAGAGCCTGCTGCCATGGATATGAACTTTCCCACTGTTTCTGTTACCACATTGATGGATATGGGCATTTTGATGCAATGCAGAAATTGCCTTAGGTTTACTGACAACCAGTTAATTCTCAAACAAACTAAAGTTATGTGAGATATGTATTTATGCAGTATCACAGGAGGCAAAGATCTCACATAAAAACACTACTAATGTCAATCTGGTTGTTAGTAGTACACACGCTGAACCCATCACACAGAATACAAAGTAGACACATAGGCCCACATATGCTAAGGCACTTAAATGTAACCTTCCTAAACCACAAAGACCTCCAAGATGAAGTATATATATAACAAATATTCTCAGTAGCCCTGGATGCACTCTTTCAAAACAACAACCAATTAAACACATACAGCCACATCTCATGGATCCCATCTCATGGATCCTCTACTTCTAAGCCCATAAGGTAAGCCACCACACAATCTAATATTCCGGTCACTAGAGACTCCATCATGAGACACACTGATATCACTCTCACCAGGCTGAGTAAGGAGAAAGTTATTGTCAGTTGCTTATCAGGGGCAAAGATTTGCCACATTCATGCACTGAGGTCAGTGAACCACAAATACCAGTATAACTCAGTCATAGTCCATGTGGGTGTAAATAACCTGAAGTGGAACTCCCTAGACTGTATGAAAACAGACTTCATGGAGCTTTTGGAATATGTGTCCCAGCCTGGTATAAGCCTAGCATTGAGCAACATTTGGATGAGGGCAAAATGGTTCCCATAGCCTACCTTGACCTCGCCAAGGCATTTGACATAATATCCCACTCGGACATTGTTGACAAACTCAGAAGGTTATGTATAAACCCTTATGTCATCCAGTGGATAGTCAGCTGACTTGCAGACAGGACCCAGGAAGTTAGAACTGGGGAGTCTACCTCTACAAAGTAGCCAGTCATGAGCAGAGTCCCTCAGGTATCAGTCTGGAACATCTCCTGTTTGGCATTTACTTCTCTGAAGTCAAGGCCTATGTCAAGGGTCTCTGGTTGACCAAATATACAAATGTTGCAAATTAGGAGCAGTTATGGAATCCCTTACTGCCACTAATGTTCTTCAGGAAGAGCTGACATTAACAAATAACTTGTGTGAGATCCATGGACTAAAACTAAATGCCAAGAAATGCATAATAGTATCCCTTGGGAAGTCATCCATCCCTGGTAACTATAATATTGACAACTTGACAACACAGCCCTAAGAGTTGACCGAGTAGTCAGGGACTTGGGGACACACAGAGACAGTAATCCAGCCTTTGACCATCACATGTCTACAGTAGTGAAGAAATCATTCTATGTTGTGCAACTTATAAACTATGGTATGGCATCTAGTTCTAAGGAGTTCATTGTTCTATTGTATTCAACGTTAATCAGACCTATTATTGAGTATAATGCCCTCTTTGGTATGTACCTAACCTGGCACATCCAACAATTTCAACGTTTACAGAGATTCCTCAGTAAAAGAATACAGGGCGTAAGTAACAAGCCTTTTGCAGACCAGCTTAAAGCCCTATTACTGTATTCCATCTCCAACTGGTTGTTGAAGGGATGTCCATGCCTGGTATACAAGGCGTTTTCAGAACCCACCATGATGGACCTCCTGCATAAATGCAAAACAAACACCACCAGAATTACCCATTCAAAAGACTTAAGCCTTGCCTCTGATATAAATAGGACCTTCTGGAGAGACAGGTGTGTATCTCAGAGACTATCCCTTCTCTGCAGTAGGCTTCCCATCCACTTCTAGTAGTTTTCCTCACTAACCCAATTCAAGTGTAACTTGGGCAATTGGATGGGAAATAGGAAATGTATCCCTGGTTTGATACCCAAGTCTGTAAAGGATACTGGCAGCCTGTAAATGGTTCATCTCCCAGGACCCTGCTTGTAGATGTTTCACCTTCCAAACCCCTGATTACACTTATTAAGGGTACCAGAACTTGTCAGAGATTTGGGAAGCATGGCTGGGCTTATAAAGACCCTAATGGTTGTTAGCTTAGTATACACCTATGAACCTATAAACCTTTAAAACTGTTAAAATTGTTTTTTCAGCAAGATGTGTGTGGCAAATGTAGTTTGGGGATTTTGAACCTCAGTGCATTCACTTTTATCCACTGAAAGTGGAAGCCTAAGAACTACCCCCCCAAAAAAATGTTTGTTCCACAATTAATTAGATTGAAATGGAGACAAAAAAATGTGTCCTTAGTTGAAAAACACATTGAAACGAAGTTAGAAAGGCACCTCTTATATATGCAAATAGCGGAAAAACTTTCAATTAAATAGCACACTGAGTAGAAGATGTAGTAAAGTACTGAGTGCACTTATAGACAAGCTGTTTATTGAATGGTGGAATAAACTATTTATTGGATATTAATTCCTGACTCTGTGGATTTTGAGCCTGAAGTTTCAGACATAGACTCCTCATGAAGAGGAGATAAATACCTTTTTCAGGTGTGTACAGGAGAGCACAGGCAGCTTTGCTGAATATGTTTTTGACAGACTGTTTTGGACATGAAAAATCTGCCATCACCAAATTTTTTTTTTCTGAAATGCTACAGTGTTAGAGCCCCCTGTGTAGTGAAATTGGTGTGGTGGCATAGCAATTCAGATGGCAGTTTTTGCAGGCAGAAAAACATTTTATTTATAAAAACACTATTTACTGACCCAGCGTGAGTCTTAGAAGCGCATTTCTGTTGTCCTTAACCCATGTACAGATGTTTACCATTGTGCTCAGACAAGCTCCTCGTGGTCCTGCAGAGTGGTCCTAGCTACAGAGAACTCAGAAAAATGACTACTTTCTGGATTTAAGTATCTTTGCTGTTTTTTTTACTTGGAATAGCTTCTGTAGCTTAACCTGAACAAGCTTAAACTGTTTTTTAGCCTGTTTGCTGCATTATTTTAAAATCTGCACTTAAGGTTACTTTTTAGTCGAATTTGATCGAAAGTTTGTTTGTTTGTTTGTTTCATTTAACTGTTGAGGCTGCCCACTAAAGTGTGCTAGCCTGTGTAACTGATTTATCACTGTTTCTGCATTTTCTGTGTGTTTCTATCAAAAAAACAAAAAAACAAAAAAATAATCCTTTTTTTTCCCGCCTCTCCTCGACTAGTTTAGACCAGTTTACAGGCATTGCTGTATTCTGGGCTGTGGTGTAGTTCCTGTGTTGTCCATTACCTTACTTGGATAGAAGGAAGTTTCTTTGCTCACCAGTGGGAGTGGGGAGCCTTGAGCAGCCTACCTGTCCCTGTAGGAAGTGACCTCAGCACAAGAGCTGTAGTAATTGGTTGTTTTGGACCATTTCTAGCTCTTTTGTAGTTCCCTGTTTAAAATCTGCCACTGGGCGTTTTTTTCTGGCTATACTGCTCAGACAAGCTCCTCGTGGTCCTGCAGAGTGGTCCTAGCTACAGAGAACTCAGAAAAGCGACTACTTTCTGGATTTAAGTATCTTTGCTGTTTTTTTTTCTTGGAATAGCTTCTGTAGCTTAACCTGAACAAGCTTAAACTGTTTTTTAGCCTGTTTGCTGCATTATTTTAAAATCTGCACTTAAAGTTACTTTTTAGTCGAATTTGATCAAAAGTTTGTTTGTTTGTTTAATTTAACTGTTGAGGCTGCCCACTAAAGTGTGCTAGCCTGTGTAACTGATTTATCACTGTTTCTGCATTTTCTGTGTGTTTCTATCAAAAAAACAAAAAAACAAAAAAATAATCCTTGTTTTCCCACCTCTCCTCGACTAGTTTAGACCAGTTTACAGGCATTGCTGTATTCTGGGCTGTGGTGTAGTTCCTGTGTTGTCCATTACCTTACTTGGATAGAGGGAAGTTTCTTTGCTCACCAGTGGGAGTCGGGAGCCTTGAGCAGCCTATCTGTCCCTGTAGGAAGTGACCTCAGCACAGGAGCTGTAGTAATTGGCTGTTTTGGACCATTTCTAGCTCTTTTGTAGTTCCCTGTTTAAAATCCGCGTTTGCTGCTTTATGATAAAGATAGCGCAGCACCGGTTTAACAAGGTTAAACTTCTTCTGGCTCCGCCAAGTCTGCTCTTCAAATTTTCCCTTAAGGAAGCTCTACTCTTAGTATAATCAGACTACTCATTATATTATAAGCCTAGCACTTGTTCTCAAAACTTCTCTACTAAGTAAGCACTCGTACTAAGTAAAGCACTACATCCACCTACCACCCCTGTGAATATCCACTTCCCTTAAAGGCACAGCACTCCCTTATACTGTTCTAGCATGTCGAGTGGTAGATTACTGGCGTCCTCTCCAGTTCATCTGGTTAATCTGGGTATCTTGAGACAATGCTACAATTGTCTCATGTACACAGACAACCCTCTCCTCCTCCCAACAAACACAAATACATGTGAGAGATGCAACTATATAGCCAAACTGGAGGCTGAACTCTCTCAACTCAGGGCTGGCATGACCAGACAGGAGGAGATGGTAACCACACACACAACAAACCCAGTCCCACATAGACCTACCACAACTGCAAACCAAACACATAAAACACTAAGACATACTCGGGGGCTCTAATAAAAAACTTACCAAAACAACAGAGGCTCCCAAAGCAGACATCCAAAAATCCACCACCTCAAAACAAAACACATGCAACACATACTTCAATAAATCCGTGTGTCAACCAATCACAGCCCTTAAGGCCAAACACCATGCCTGATACACTAGTAATAGGTGACTCTATAGTCAGACACACTGATGTCCTGCTTACCAGGCTGAACAAGGAGAGGGTGACTGTGAGCTGCCTATTGGGAGCTAGGATCCGCCACATAACACACGCACTCAGTTCACTCCAAAGCAAGTACAAATATGACTCCGTCATTGTCCATGCTGGCATGAATGACCTGAGACGTACCTCCCTGGACTACATGAAAAGAGACATAGAGGAGCTCTCTGATTATGTAGCCCAGGCTGGTATGACCCTGACCCTGAGCAGCATCTTGCCCTCACCAAGAATGATGCCACAATACAAAGACAAGATGATCAGCTTTAACAATTGGCTTAAGTACTGGTGTCATTCTAAGGGGATCCAATGTCTGTCTGCCTGGGATGACATGTTGGACAAGCCACGCTGCTTCGCAAGGGATGGCTTACACCTGTCACCACTGGGCATCCGGATATTGGTTAAGGCTCTTGCCACCCCCATAGTGCCTTTTTTAGGCAAGGCTCAAAAGACAAACCCACCTCCTTAGAAAACAAAAATGGAAAAAAACTAAGGGTAATACTGCTCAACGCCAGAAGTCTAAATCTCAAGATGCAGGCACTCGATGCACTCCTCAGCATGGAGAACATTGCCGTCTGTGCAGTAACTGAAACCTGGTTCAAGGCTCCTGAGAGCACCCCAGCGCTACCAGGCTATACCTCGTATCATGCTTTTTGGCTCCAAAACCCGGGCCGAACCACAAAGGGAGGGGGAGTGTCCATATTCATCAAGGACACCCACACCTCCAGGTTAGTAGCAACACATGAAGCATCAGAGACCATACAGGTGCCACTAACCATAGGCAAAACTGCTATACAACTGGTAGCATGTTACAGACCACCCTCCCAATCTCAGGAACCCCACTCAGCCTTCCTGAAGACATTGGAGGATATGAATGTATAACAAAATACTATCATACTGGGAGACTTCAACTACCCAAACATAGATTGGGTACATTATTCTAGCCCAAACACCCTAGCCCAAAGGTTCCTGGAATTCATAAACTCAAATGCACTGGAACAACTAGTCACCTCTCCCACTAGGGGAGACAATATACTAGACCTGATCATCACAAACATGGGGACAAAATGCTCCACACCGGAGGTATACCCCTCACTAGTGAGATCTGACCACAAACTAATCACCCTGGATATACATATCCCACCTCCACCCCCAGCACAAAAGACCACAGTGAAAAACTTCTCAAAAGCAGACTTCACTCTTCTTAAGACTGAGATGGTATCCTTTAAGCCCACTGGGCCAGTGGATACCACATCCCACAATGCCGAATCCTTCACAAATGCTTTCTATGGACATCTCCAAGAATGCATGGATCATGCAATCCCAAATAAATCCAAGTCCCTCTCCACCAAAGGCAAGCATCCTGTCTGGTGGACCTCAGCCATTAACAAATTGTATAACAAAAGAAGGAAGCTACTGCATGTCAGAGCAAAATCCCATAAAGGGAAGACATCTCTGATCAACATTAGCAGAAAACTACGTTCTCTCATAAAAACATCCAAGGCCAACTTTGAGAGAAAAATTGCTAAGGACACTAAAGATAACCACAAAGCCTTCTTCAGCTATGTTAGAAACCTGGGCAGAAATCCTCAGATATGCTCAGAGTTAGTTCACAACAACAAAAAATACACTGAACCCACAGATATTCCCAACATTCTGGCTGACAGGTTCAGTGCAAATTTCTCCCCTCCCTCACCCCCAAAAGAAGAAATACTTATCCCAGCTGAATGTAATCTCCCTGTCATCTCAGATGTCCAAGTGAGAACCGCCCTCAACAAAGCTAAAAACACAGCATCAATGGGACCTGACGGTATCCCGGGTTGCGTGCTACGTAAACTCCAAGAGGAGCTAAACCCGCACATAAAAATGCTATTTAACCTTAGCCTTACTACAGGATATGTACCTGAACACTGGTGTACAGCAACAGTGGTCCCAGTCCACAAATGGGGTACCTCTACAGACCCTGGGAACTACCGCCCCATAAGCTTAACCAGCCTGGTCTGCAAAGCTATGGAAAGAATCATTATGGAACTCATAAACAGAGACATAGGGGACCTACAGACACTTGACCCCACCCAGTTCGGCTTTGTAAAGGGCAGATCCTGCCTTTTGAACCTGGTTGACTTTTTCGAAACAGTCACTAGAGCCATTGATGAGGGCAAAGCAGTCCATACAGCCTACCTGGACTTGGCTAAGGCCTTCGACACAATACCCCACTCAGGCATCATAGATAAGCTCAACAGTTTAAACGTAAACCCTTATGTCACTATATGGGTTGCAAACTGGCTAAAGGACAGAACCCATAAAGTTAAAATCGCTGGAGCAATGTCAGACTCAAAGCCAGTCACAAGTGGTGTCCCACAGGGATCTGTCCTGGGACCCCTCTTTTTCAGCATTTATTTCTCAGATGTTAAAGCAAACATGGGAGGGTTGTGGCTGACAAAGTTCGCAGATGACTGCAAACTAGGCGCCATAGTTGATACACCAGCGGACACATGCATCCTACAAAAAGGCCTCACAGAAACAGACAACTGGTGCCGGAGTCACGGCCTTAAACTAAATGCCAAAAAATGTATAGTCATCCCCTTTGGGAAAAACAATGTACCCACAAATTATCACATAGACAGCAACCCACTGAGTACGGAAAAAGTAATCAGAGACCTAGGGACCCAAGTCGACAGCGACCTCTCATTTGACACCCACGTTGCCAAAGTGGTTAGAAAAACATTCTACCTTGCACACCTCATCATGAAGGGATTCACATCCAGATCCAAGGATGTCATTGTACCCCTATACTCCTCCCTCATCAGATCCATGATTGAGTACAATGCCCCATTTGGCATGTACCTCATCCGGCATTTGCAACAGCTGGAGAGACCACAAAAGTACCTCACCAAGAGGATCAAGGGTCTCCAACATATGTCTTATTCTGCCAGACTAAAGAAACTTCAGCTCTATTCAGTAGCATACCGCCTGCTCAGAGGTGATCTCTGCCTGACGTACAAGGCCATGTCCAATCAGGATCTGATTGACATGCTCCACCTCAAAAAATCCAAATCCATCAGGACCACGAGAGCTAAAGACTTAAACCTCGGCACAAGTATGAATAGGACATGCTGGAGGGATAGATTCATAACCCAGAGGCTTCCCATGCTTTGGAACAAGATCCCAGTTCATATTAGGCAGAGCCCCTCACTGACTCTCTTCAAGAGAAATCTTGATGAGTGGAAGGGAGATCGTAAGTTTACCCCAGGGGTCACATCTGTGTCACTGCTAGACAGGGGCACAGTAAACTAATTCTATTATATAAGGGGACCTTCATTGTGTCTCTACTAGACAGAGGCACAGTACTCTAAATTTATTCTGTACATTTTTGTACCATTTCATGGGGTGGCAAAAGCCACATTACTATGGCTAGGCTTACAAATGCCCCAGGGCAGATAGCCTAGTACTAAACTATGAAACTATGAAACTAGGAAATGACCATTCTTATAATTCTTTCTGCATTTTTAGAGGATGGGAGGGATATCTTGCATAGGCAGAGAGCATTCTGTATTTGTTCCACCTTTTTACAGCTCTATATCCTTTCATATGCTTAAAGGAGCATCCAAAACTTTTTTGCTAGTATTATGTCCCCCTTATTCATCAAGTTTCTTCTTCCCTTATTACACATGTTCTGTGCATGGCTTCTCTATTCCCACATGAGGGGATAGAGAGGGCTTACCTCCCTGATGGCATTTTTGTAATACTTTCAAAGCTCGCGTACTGTACTGCATCAATGCTGTCTAATATCTGAAAACCTAAAAGTAACAAAAAAGTTGATTCTACTTTCATTTATATATTCTTCTGTCCTCCTTAACTGGATTACAGTTCACTTTTATTGTGATTGTCATCACCTTGTGTAGGTAGCTCTTACACCTAGTGTACTCATTTGTCATTCGATTGATTTCCTAACATGATTAGTAGTACAGAAATGTAAATAAGCAGCCTCCAAGCATGTCCTGTAATCTCTTACCTTCTGATTTTGGTAACACACTCCTCAGTTAATGACTTCCTGCACCATTTCCCTGGTTCATCATTTTGTATGGGTAATTATTCCTGTTCCGTTTTCTCCTTTATCGTTCTCCCTATATCCCCCCATGATTCATGCATTATGGTTATCCTTGTCTGTTTACCTCTACTTCTTGTTCTTCTCTTTCCATTTTCTCTTTCCTGTGCTCCCAGTTTCATCCCCATTGATGTGCTGAATATTGTGAGTCATGTTCTGCAAGAGAGGATACAAAGATTGGTCTCAAAGGCCAAGAATCCCTTGCAGTATTCACGTGTTTTATGTACAACAATAATGTGCACGATATTAAGAAAGTCATTAATGCTACCTGAAGAATGATCTCTCATTTTGATAACACCAGAGAGGCACTGAGCACAGACCGTGGATTTATTTATAAGAGAGAGGAGAACATCAAAGGTGTATTGGAATTTAAAGTTACAAACAGCTTCAAAGCTGGTTTGGATTGGGGTAGGCTGTGTACATTTGCTAGTATCAGTGGAAGTTGTGAGATACTGGAGCAACATGGGCTACAATTTGAACATGTCAGGGCATACTGTGACATTAAAGCAGTTATTTACTTAGCAAGTTACTCATCATGTGATGCATTTTACATTGGAAAAACTGAATGCACTATAAGGGAAAGACTGTATGAGCATATGCACAACATCAAAAAGGGCTCTGCTGCAACAATTTTGCCAAGTTTACTTTTATGGAACTAGAAAAATTAAGTATGACTTTGGGTTGGGGAGTTGGGAAACTTTTCTGGAATATCATCAGGAGTTATATTGTCAGCTCAGATTTAATGCCAATCACCATCAGATCTTAATCAGTCTGTTAATACTGATAAGAGTTCTTAAAATGAAGATGGCAAGAATTTAAATGACTTTTCTGTGGTGTATGCTTGTTTCAAAATATTTAATACCATTTTTAATGTTTAAAGAATTCTGTGGTCTAAATATCACATGACATTTGCATATTTAAAGGAAATGTTTTCAGAGCTTCGCTATTACTGCAGAAGTCTTATTTTCCAAGATGAAAGTGCTAAAGTTTCAATATAATAAAGTGAATTCTTATGTGGTGACACAGTGTGGTTTTTGGTTCTTAGTTGCCGAATAGGATCACCTCTGTTCTGTTTGTTTTTTTTTTGTTGGCTGTGCTCAGCTTTCTTGCCTTTCCTGTGGCCGTTGGGTGCTAGCTGCAGCTATGTGTCATTATATTGGCTGTGGGATTGTGCTTTGACTTAGCTTTGCTTGCCCACCTTAGTTATGACGCTCATCGAGTCGAACTTGTGTGCCACTGGCACACTGTTGCTGCTGTATAATTCCATAGTTCTGTTCATTCCATTGCCGCTGCACCTCTGTTGCTTTATGTAGTGACCTCATTGACTGTTGAGCACTTTGTTGGCACACTGTGCTTATCTATGAAACCCAGGCTTCCTGACATATATCTTTAAATTAGGGGAAAATTAGCTGATTGCTACTTTAAGGAAATGACTTCTCATTGATGAATCTAATTTTATTTGGGTGGAAGTTTCTTAGTCATGTATTTAAAGAGTGCTCTTTTATGTTCTTTTAATGATGCAGTTTCAGATACTGTACGGAAATGTATGCATTCAGCATAAGACAAAATTGGCTGGTGTCTGAATTCCATGTGTCTTTACTTATTTCTGAATTGCTTTATAACATACTTTCCACAGTTTGCTGGACTTTGTGTTATTTATTTCAAAGATGTACATGACTTTAATTTTATGTTTAGGCATAATCATGCTGCAGTAACCTATTCAATGGAGGGAGATTCAAGATCGCTTTCTCCTGGTTGAAGGGTGTTTTGTTAAACTTCCCTAGTTTCATGAAATTTAGCTAGATATATCTCTGAACTTAATGTGTTGAGCAAATACTATTTCTTTACGTGACACAAAGACAGAATAAATTTAGCTGCTCTGATATTTCCCTTACCAGAAATTAGTTTAGGTGAAACACATTCAAGGCTGTATTCGTGTAATGTAATTTCTTTCATTAAAGATGTATCAGAATGTTTCAGATGTGTTTTCTAAGAGGCGATTCAAACAGTTGCATGGAAGTACTTAAGGATTGTGAAGATATACAGAAGGCTCATACATTTCTGATCAGTAATGGTTGTGGTTTTAGTGTATTGTTGGCATTTCCTGCTCTGTGTCAGTAATTGTGAATATTGCACTGAATCAGGCCTGGCCTAGTCTGACACTTAACAAGCATTTTGTTTCAGAGACGTTGTACAAACAGCTGCATTCCTTGTGCTGTTTAAACATGATGCCATGATTGCTCAAGACCCTTGATACATAGGCACTCAATCTTGTACACAAGCACACATATGGACATGACACACTCATAGCATTATACTGTTTTCAGTGGGGGTCATTACATGGGCAGGTCATGCTTTTTATTGAATTAGAACAGGGATTTTGGCTGGAGTGTATTATTTAGTTATGTGATAAGCTGGAATCAAAGTATTCTCAGTTATGCCCTGTTATGATATGAAATAAACTCGGTGTAATTAATCAAACATTACTGTCAAGGGACACTTTAACAAAATAACAGCATAGAAAGTAACCCATGGAAAAGCAACATCATGAGATAAAAACATAATGAAAAGGAACCTTCAAAAATGATCAAATAGAAATGCAAGTTTTACAGAAAGCATCAAAAGAAAAGTGCTTCTCTCAGCAATGGAAACCATAAACACTCCGGAGGCTGAAGAATAGGTCAGGAAGACAAAACACTACACATACATGTTTTGTGTGTAAAGTTTAGCAGTTTGTGAAACAGAAAGGGATCTTCTCCACCATCTGATTATGTAATATTTTAAGGATAGCAAGGTGTACCAGGTGTACATCTATGTACACCACTGCATACATTTTTTTCAAAAAGAATCTCTTTTGTACAGAGAGATGTACTAGAATTTAAAAGACCTGTGTTTACTTTAGTTACAAATGAATACATTTATTACAAATACATATATACAAAGAAACGGCAAGTTCAACATATCCTAGACTGGATTTTTTACTTGATTTACTAAGTTTGAAAGAATTGGGGAGTATTTTTGCATGTTTATTCCACAGAGAACACCTGGTGGAAAGTTTCTTACAGTGTTACTATACTTTATGGCTGTATATGTATTTTGTTAAACAGCATTTTTTTCAGAATGCCAGGTTATGTACATTTATTTTTTTTTGCTTAAGTCAGAGCATTTGGGATTTTTTTCCCTGTTGTGAAAAAGTGTATTGTCAAAAACATACATTGTATAGGAGTAGGGGGTAATTTTGTCTTCAGTAGGGACTACATTATGGAACTTGCGTACAGTTCCACCAGAAGTACTGGTTATACCCCTGAGGGAGAGAATACTGATGAAGCAAATAGTGCGAAACCGTGAGTAATGAAATGAAAAAGACAGAGAAAGAAAACATTCATACGAGGGGGAAAAGTATAAAAACACAGAAGTTATTTTTGTACTGGGAAAGCCTTATAGCAAATATGAAACTTTGACTCCCTGGAGGCATATCTTCTGTCGTCTTGCTGAATTTTAACTTGTATTTCAGGAAGAAAAGAATAGCTGGTCCAGCTGCAGAAAGTTTCAATGGTTGTAGCTAACCAGTGGGGACAAAAACATTTCTGTGACCTTGGAGCTACAGTTAGAATTTCACTAATGTTGCAGTACCCTATGTAGTAGCGGTCAGAGCATGAAGAGAGATTGCTCGTTTTATCTAAATGACTTCATCTCCTGTTTGCAGCATTTCTTGCAGACATATATGTATTTATATATATATATATATATATATATATATATATATATATATATATATATATATATATATATTGCTGCAAATGTGACTCCTTACACTGCACTAGAACATTCCTTTTAGAAATCTTAGAAAACAGTATGCACGGACACATGGAATGCCACAGGTATTTAAATAACAATGCAGTTTAGAGAATCAGCATTGTTTGCACACAGAGTTCAAAATGTCTAAAAATAGACAAAGTGTCAAGGTGCTATATTTGACAATAATCATTTTGGTAATGTTTACAGAGTGATCTTTCTGGCTTAGGATCCTTTCTCATGAACTGAAAACTCTCATTCTGCTTTGTAATCAAGAGGAGTAATTTTTCAGTGACACTGTTGAGTTACATTTCTAGGAATGTAAATTAATGTTTGCTATATCTGAAAAGTAATGAATATTGTATTTATAAATCAAATTAAGCAGTTACTCTATTGTAATGCACACATCCAGTTATTCAGATGGCAAAGTTTCAAGTGAATTTTTACCAGATTAAAACAGGTTTACAACTTTTCCTGGGCCTCTAAAAGACTTACTGTCTTTATATATATATATATATATATATATATATATATATATATATATATATATACATATGTGTATATATATATATATATATATATATATATATATATATATATATATATATATATATAATCTATATATATATATATAAATATATATATATATATATATATATATATATATATATATATATATATATGTCTATATGACTGTTTAATTGTAATTCTTTTCTATAAAGTAGCAGCATTACACTGGAATAACTCACTTATCCTGATAGCAAGTCTTTTGGAATCTAGCCCTTTGTCAGTAATAGTGTGTGGTTCTGTTACTGCATATTTAAGTCCCAAATTGTGATTATCGTATTTGCTATATGAAATAAATTTTCAGGATGACAGTGTACATAGCAGTTGCTGTGAAACATGGGGACCTATATGTACTGTGTGATATATGTGAAAAAAATTGTTTATAATAAATAAATCTCCCAAAGAAGTATATACTATGATTCAGAAAAATTCTCTGTACCTGCACACGCTGGCACACTTACAGTGTCCAGTTAATACAATGGAGGAAAATCTAAGATTCAGAGACATTATAAAGCAGCACAGAAAAATTAGCTGTTCTTTACCGTGTTTCTGAACTGAACATTGCACTGTCTTACCAGCAAATGCTAGTTTTCTCCTCCCAGCCCGTGCATTGTGGTAGCATAGACACCACCTACACACATGTGTGTGTGCACGTGTGGACACACACACACACACACACACACACACACACACACACACACACACACACACACACACACACACACACATACACACACAAACATATAAATCCATTCAGCCATATTAATGCACCTGTAGACATGTATACACATACGTACATACACACACACACACACACACACACACACACACACACACACACACACACACACACACACACACACACATACACAAACATATAAATCCGTTCAGCCATATTAATGCACCTGTAGACATGTATACACATACGTACATACACACACACACACACACACACACACACACACAAAAACAAACACAAATGGCTCCACTATACTTACCTGTACTATGACAACTCACATAGGTTGAAAGGTTCTTAGGTGGTTACTAGGCTATCGGCCCAAGAGCCATTTTAAGTCTAGCCAGTCCTACCATAAAATTATCAAAATAATAATGATGCGTCAATACCCCAAGGAATTTTATGAGTATGATATAGGCTTGTACAAATCAAGTATTCACAGGCTGTCACTGTCTATTAGGGGCATAGGTACCAAATAAGGGGTAAATTTGCAATTTATAATGCATTGGTCCAAGTCACATTTGAATAGGTTAAGGATGAACTTTGCTTCACATGGATGGGAAGCCTGTTCCAGAGAGGGGGTCATTTTTGAGACACAAACCTGTCCTTCCAACATGTCCTGTTTATGTCACAGATGAAGTTTAGATTCTTAGGTCGTGTCATTCTGATATTTATTTTGCAGATGTGCAACAGATCCTTCACTGTGGAATCAGAGGATGCCTTGTAGGTTAAGTTTAGATCACTGCACAGCAGTCTGTAGGGGACCAAGGACAGGGATAAATATTAGAGAAGGTCTGCAAAGGACTTGTTGTTTACTCCCTGTATTCTTTTTGTGAGGGACCTCTGTGGTCTCTCAGGCTGTTGCTAGTGGCTGGTCGGGTACATGCTGAAGGATGCATTGTACTCAATGACTGGTCTGATGAGAGCTGAGTACAGTGGAGCAATGACCTTCTTGGACCTGGATGACATGCCTTATTATCTAGTTGTACAAAGTAGAATGATTTTCTTACCACAGTATACACATGGTAGTCGAAGGTCAGGTTACTGTCAACATGCATTCCCAGATCCCCGGCCACTGTGTCTCCTTTTAGTGGTGTGGTGTGGTAACAATGTTGTATTTGGCAGGGATGGCCATATTTCCAAAGGGTATTATTATGCATTTTTTTTCACACTGAGTTTTAGTCCATTGCTCTGGCACCAGTTGTTTGTCTGTGGCAGGCCCTCCTGAAAGGTATCTGTGTCTTTAGGTCATTCACTAATCCTGCCTAGTTTGTCCTTGATGTTTACCTTGACTTCAGAGAAGTAGATGCAAAAAGGAGATGCCGAGCACCCCTCCCTGTGGGACTCCACTAGTGACTGGCCTCTTTGTGCAAGTGGATTCCCCTATCCTAACTTTTTATGCCCTGTCAGTGAGCCAGCTGTCTATTCAATGGGTGACATGTGGGTTTATGTGTAATTTTGATTTGATGAAAGAACACACAAGGCCGGTGGTAATCTCCAAAAAGTTTATGTAAGTGCTTTCATTGAACAAGTAATCCAACTTCTTCAGACACAGGCCAACAGTTAAACATTCAATTTAAAATATTCCAAAAGGAAATTACATCAGCAATAATGTCAGCAGGAAATGACATCAGCAATAATGACATCATAAACAATCCCATACTTATAAAAAAAAATAAATATAAATAAAAATATGTTGTTTGTACAAATGTGGGTGCTGTAGAAGTTGCCATCTTATAAATGTGTCAAATAGGTTCTGCATTTCTGACACCATTCATTATCTGAAAGGCAGATTTAATTGTGAAAGTGTTGGGGTTGTCTACATTGCCTTATGCCAATACTGTGCTGCATTTTATATTGGTAAGACTGAGAGAATTTATGAACACCAATACAGTATTGGCAGGTGTAATGGCAACAATGCTTTGGCTAAACTTATCATGGAACATGAGGGTCACTCCTTTGAATACATAGTTATTGAGCAGGTAACAAAAAACAAGAGAGGTGGCCCATGGCAATTAATTTTAGAAAGTAGAGAATTGTATTAGCAGTTGAAACTTATTGCTTCTGCCCATCCAGGTCTCAATGAGTATTTCTCTTTGAAGCGTATTTTAAAGTTAAAAGCACTTCAAAGATGAATAAGTTTTGTTTGGGAGGCATTATTTTATAGTTGGTATATATAAACTGTTCTTGTTTAATATTATGGCTTTATTCATACTATTATTGTACAAACAACATATTTTTATTTATATATTTTTTATAAGTATGGGATTGTTTATGATGTAATCATTGCTTATGTCATTTCCTGCTGCCATTATTGCTGATGTCATTTCCTTTGGGAATATTTTAAATTGAATGTTTAACTGTTTGCCTGTGTCTGAAGAAGTTGGATTACTTGTTCAATGAAAGCGCTTACATAAACTTTTTGGAGATTACCACCGGCTTTGTTTATTCTTATGTGTAATTTTGTAAGTTTATCTATAATGATTTTGTGAGGTATTGTGTCAAACACCTTAGCCAGGTTAAGGTAGGCAGTGTGCAGTGTTTTGCCCTTGTCCATAATTTTACTGATATTTTCAAACAAGTTCACCAGGTTAAGTAGGCATAACTTGCATTTGACAAAACCGAATTAGGCAGGGTGCAGTGTTTGTAGTTTTCCTATGTCATTGATTATCAGATCCAGAATAATTCTTTCCATGACCTTGCATATAAGACTAGTCAGACTTATGTGTTTGTAGTTCCCTGGGCCTGTGGAAGGCCCCTTCTTGTGTAGAGGGCTGACTGTTGCAGTTCTCCATTCGTTTGGCACAAAGCCTGTCTGGAGGGTATGGTTAAATACAGATTCTAGAAGACCTGACAGGTTATGTTTCATGCTATTCAGGAGACATTCTGGTTTATTATCAGGGCTAAAGGTGGGTAAGCCTGGGATTTTTTAAGCCAAACCAGAGGTTAGCCAAGGGTGTGGCTTGGCTCTTAGATCCCAGTAAGAGCTGAACCAGAGCAGACACTTGTAGTAGTAGCTCAGTTAAAAATAACTATGTCTGGAAGTTCAGAGCAAATTATTCAAATAAAAAATAATTACAGCCAAATAGATATTGACATTGCCAGCATCTACTGAAGTGAATGAATAGCGACAGTATGTTGCTCACACTTCCTAACAGCTTATACCCAGCTACTCCATTCGCCATGCCCAAGCCAAAGATCTGCTGACAATGAAAAGTAGGAAAAAACTTTAATAAGCTCTGCATAGAAGTACAGCACTCTGCAAGCAGGAACAGAAATGTTGCCCTGGCTAGCAGAAAGAAACTAATTTTCCCCTTCTGGTCTAATGGTGATTTAGTACACAGTAGCTTCACCACACTTTCCAAGAAATGGTCAAACAAGCCCAAGGTAAAAACACTGCTTAAATGGAACAACAAAAGCCTTGTGAAATGCTGCAATTTGTTAGTATTATGTAAGAAATAATATTTCATTTCCCTTAAGGCAGCCCACAATAATAGTAAATAGGGAACAGTATTCTTAATAACCTAAATATTTGGGTAGAAATAAATACACTGTCCCAGTGTACTGTACTCTTCCTGAGAAGGTACACACACCTCTGACTGTAAAGTTGCTACAAAATATAGTAATGGCAAACTTTGCTCTTTGATAGATACTGCCCTCCAATAAACCATATCAACCATAACTGCCCTTTCCTGTCATGTATTTTATGCCCCCAAACTGATAGCCCTTTTGATACACTAATTTCTCGCTGAGAAAAGAATGAAAAACTTAAGAACTACAGTTACATTTTGCTGTTTCAGCTTGTGATTGGTAAACACATCCACTGCCCTTAACAATTCATAACACTTTTTTTGCTAGCAGTGATTATATGTGCTGGGAAGTTTTGCTGGGGTAAATTTGCTTTGGAATCAGGCTTACCATGGCTGTTTTCCATACATTTGGCATGATATTTTGTATTAGGCAGAGAGAGAAGATATATTACAGTGGGGTTGTGTGGAAGTCACTGCATGATACAGATATATATATTTATATATCACTGCAGTGGTGCATGAAGCAGGGATAGATGCTGTCTATGACTGGTGGGATGTCAGGTATTTATTTTTTCCTGTGGAGATTCTAAGTCTCTTGTTTTGACCTGCTTAAAATAATATTGAGGAATTTAGAGAGGTGTTTCTAAGTAGGATGGGACGGGTAACATTTGATAGTGATGGTAGGTTGGAAAATTCAGAGAGTGATAGAAAGAGAATGTGTGAGTTTGCTGGTACTGGATAATTTTGAATATCCCTTCCTGTGAGTCAAACTATCTTGGAGATTTAGCTAAAGATATTTGAAATGTCTGGATGGGTTTTCAAAATTTTCTACCTGAGATGTGAGGGGATAATATAGTTAATATATTTACTGTGGTATACTGTTATTCTCTCACCTATAATCACCTATATGGGGTGACGTGGTTAAGTTTCTTGATGGTTTCCTTGACTATAAGCTTGCTATGTACGTATGAACCTGTGAACCCATAGTATTTTATTTACTATTGTTATTGGTTGTTTGGTCTCAACCATGCTGTTAGTTTTATTTATTATTTATTTTATTTTATTTTATTTTATTTTACATTTGGTAACTGGGAAAGTCCGACTGGACACAAGTCCTTTCTCAGGGAGAAAAGGACCAGTTACAGCACAGGTTAATAATTCATCATATGACAAGGATTACATATATTTGCATAAGAACAAAGCATAAGAAAATTAAGCTATGATTATACAGTGAGCTGTACATCAGTAGAAATATTCAGAATGCTACAATATTATAGAGTATACATAATTATCATCATTTGAAAGTGGGAGAGGAGATGTGTTAGAAATGTGAAACTAGAGAAGTGAGACTAAAAAATAAGAGAAGTCTAACGAATGAAAATGAGGGAGGAGCTTGGACTAGGGGTGAGCCAGAGTAAGATGGAGTAGGATTAGCCTGGGGTGTCACAGTGGCAAACCCAGTTAGTTTGTAGGTGTGTTTTTAGCGATTTCTTGAACTGAGATAAGGATGCTGCAGCTGTTATGTTAGCGGGCAGAGAGTTTTATTTTTTAGCGATGTAGTTAGATATATAGTTATATTTTCTTAATGGCATGGAGTTGGGGTACCAGGATGAGGGGTACAGTTTGGAATGTTATTTTGGAGGAAAATTGGGCAGTTGAAAGGGCATTTGCACAGTTTATATGAAGCTGCTGCTCTTCTTTTAGCGGTAAAGACCCCGATACTCATCACCAAGGGGAGCTTTCTGCCTCCCCTGTATCTGTTGATTTTTTTTTTTTTTTGAGCCAAACCGTGCTGATCCTTAAGCTTTGCTCGCCTAGATGCTCAGTAGACCTCTCTCTTGGAAGCAGGAATCCTATTTATTGCACATTCACTCCCCTTGGGTTATAGTCTTGCACATCAGGAGTTGAAACCATAAGTCTAGTGCTGGGTACACAGTGTTGTAGGGAAATTGTAGCACTATTCCTTCACACATCTGAAGCATCCAAGGTTTATAAGTTAATATGCATCTAATAGGCCTGCAGTTAAGGAGACCATTGAGGAGCCTAGCCCAGTTTTTCAGTTACCTTTGTGTACTGTCTGGTTAAATGACTTTCTAAAAGTCACTCAGTAAATAGATGAAGGCTGAGGGGAATTAAACTATGGACTACAGGAAGTGGCTTGTTAACAGCTCCTAGCCTAAATCCTCTGTGCTAAATGCCGCAGTGGCATACAGTAGGCCTTTGTGATGTATGCGCAGTTTATATGTAATCATATGGGCCTGCCTTCCATGTACGCAGCATCTGTACATGATTTCCAGTGTCCAATGAGGATTCTACCATAGAGACTGGTACTCGAGCATATGCCCCATTCCTTCCCCCCAAGGAGAAGTGAGCCAGCTTAGGCAGATCATTCCTTTCCTTCTCTATGCTGGACCCAACAGGCATGCAAGACCCCACTCCATGTCCAGCAGGCACGAGAGACATTAGTCAGACTTTGGTCTCCTAGGTCATAATCAAGGCTTTATCCATGAATGCAAACAGAGGTGGATTGCTCCCATGAATCTGAGGCAGTACTTTGTATAATAACTGCATCCCAGAGGAAAGTAGATTTCTGTACAGAACAGAAAATGTGACTACCTACACCATTTCATGAGTTGTGTACTAGTCAGATTCAACCCCCTCACACTTCTGTCTTATTCCCTATGACTTTCTAAAGCAGGAGGTCTCTCCATCACCGAGAAACAGTCATGTTTCTTACACTGGCCCACAGATCACATGGGATACTAACTGTTATAGCACCTTTATTTCTCTGAGAAGAGAGTGGTAGCCATTAGAAAATGAGTTAAGGTCTCAGAATACCAGAACTGTACTGTAGTGTCATCTGTGTCTGAAGACATCCATAACCACAAGTCCTAGGGATTTTGATATTTTAACTAAAAGTGCTAAGTGTACAAAGCTGGTTATTATTTTCACCACAAAAATTTTACTGGTCACATAGTGTAGTTAAATATCAGCATACATTAATGCTCCCTGATCCACTTCTCCAATAAAAACATTTGACAATAACATACTCAAATGGAATAACATCTTTAGACATGCAACAACATTATTTCCTACACTCAGATTATGTTTCAGATGTATGTCAATTTACATAATGAAGTCTAATGCAGGCATAATTCTGAGACCAGTATCACTATATTTGTCTTCAGTTGTCTTTCACACTGTAAATCCATATGGAAAGCAAAGATGCTGTTCATAGGATCATAGGAAGTTACTATGCTAATGGCCCTAGGGCCCTTACAAGCCTAGCCAAGTTTTTACCCTTATTTCCACGATCATCACCTATTGCCCCTGTCCAAAAGGGACACAGGTACAACACCCTGGGATGAATTTACTGTCACCCATCCAATCATCCAGATTGCGTTTGAAGAGGGCCAATGAGGTACTCTGTTTGACATGAAGTGGAAGGCTGCTCCAAAGGTGTGGTAACCTCTGGGAGTCCCTCCAGCAGGTTTTATATATGTCACATACCAGGTTAAACTCTTTAGAGCAAGTAACCTGTGTACCTTTTGACTTACGGGTATGCAGCATTTCCAATAAAGCAGGGTCAGGGACTGCCTTGCATGCAAAGTAGAGATCACCTCTGAGTAATCTGTATGAAAAGAATAAAGTGACAGTGATTTCAGACGATCCCCATAGGACATATACTGAAGACCTTGAGTTTTCTTTGTGAGGAACCTTTGTGGTTTCTCCAATTGCTGCAGGTGCTTGGAATGGTACACAACAAAAGGGGCAATGTTCTTCGTGTTTCACTGTTGCAGTCATCATATTTGGGTTATCTGCTTGCAGGTAGCCCTCAGTTGGCCTGATTATCAAAGTCTTGGGTCCTGCGTCAATTGCTGTCTCATCTTCCATGATGTCAGGTAGTCAGGGGTATAAAGCATGCAGCCGACGCCATTACATCAGTCTTTCTTGCCGTGTGGTGCCCAATGCAGAAGCAGTTCGCAAGTGCCGGTTGGTCGACTCCTGAAATTTTCGTTTTCGAGTTTCAGATCCGAAGTCTTCAACTAAGTTAAGTACCCCGTTGGGGATCCTTTTTCTTGCTCTAAACTGATGTCAGTAAAAGTTAACAACTGTATTTCTTGTGGAAAGCAAATACCTCATAAAGATTTTCATTTGTACTGCATTCCTTGCCCAGGCCCAGACCATGACGTACCTCACTGTCGGGTTTGTGCCTTATTCAAACCTCATACTATTTGTCGTTGGTTCATTTTTGCATCTAAATACTTTGGTATTCAGTTCAGTTATCCAAAAATGGCTTTGGTAAGCCACCCGACTACCGACATTCTGAAAAAACGCAAAGATAAAGACAGAGACAGACCGCATAGGTCCAAAGCTGCCGACGACGCTTCTCCTAAGCTAGTCGCTAGTTCACTGGTACTCAGTGAGGTGCTTTCACAGCCCCTGATACCTGCTACTTGAGATTTGCAGGCCACTACTGAGACCAATTCAGAGTTCAGTATGCCGCAAGATGCTTCTTCAACTGTGGAACCTATGGATGTCTCTACCTTGGATGGGTCTGGAGCCGCTCTGCAGGCACTGGCTTCTGAGGGTGTATTCAGGCCTACTGACTTGCATATTAAACCAACGCCATCTTCTTCTTCAAGGCCTAAAACTCGATCCATGCACAGAAAACTGACGGCCAGACTGTGTGGTCAGGCCCCTATGCCTAAAAAACAAATAAGAATGGCTGAAGACCTTATTACTCTAATCAGGGGAAGCCACCCTTCTCCCTCTAAGAGACCTAGGACTGATTTTCCTTCTGATTCTTCTGATCAGGATTCTGAAATTTCTGTTTTCTCTGATGACCAGGAGTTGCCCTTATCTACCTATGAGGCCTCAGATGCAGAGGACTCCCTTCCCTCTGCTTCCCCATCCAGAGGATTTCTCTTTTGGTGAAACCTTGCATACTCTTAGGGAGCATTTCTGCTGGGAAATCTGGGATTACTCTGACTCTAAAATGAGGCTTAGGGAATTCTTACTCCTGCCTCAACACAGGCCTTTAGCTATCCCTTCTGTACTGGACATTGTAGATGATGCCTTCTCGGAATCTAGCCTGGCCCCTGACACTTTACCTCCTGCTTCCAGAAAACCTGATAGGTATTATAGGGTACCTGACTCTCACAAGTTCCTCTTTAAAAATCCTACTGCAGATCCTGAGACCATTTCACAGGGACCCAAGGGCATTAAGGCTACTACTGCCAAAAAGCCTACCCCCTCTGATAGAGATTCCAGGGCGCTGGATAGATGGGGTAAGAAGGTATACACTTTGGCAACTTTGGCCATTAGGGCCTTAAACTGCTAGTTTCATATGTTAAAGTATCAGCAGCATATTACTGGATTGCTTAAACAGAAAATTATGTTGATTCCTGACTGTGCTGAAAATAAAGATTTACAGGATTTAATGCATTCTGTTGAACAAGTTGGAAAACATACTTTGCAATGTGGTTTTGATTGATTAGAGGCATCTTGCAAGGCTGCTGTCACAGGGTCTGTACTGAGATAGCATGCTTGGCTTAAGGAGCAATCTTTGCCAGTTCATGTTAAAGCTAAACTACTGGATGCTCCCTTAAATCAAGACCACCTGTTTGGCAACAAAGCAGAAGAAGTACTTAAAAAGATGGAGGAAAAAGCTAAATCTATGCAAACTGTTAAAGATCTCCTGCAAGTACAGCCTCCCAGATTTAGTAGGTATTGACCCTCTAAGAATTGGTCCTTTCCTGCCTCTTCCAGGCCTTCTCAGTCCAAACCCAGAACCAGCAGAACATCCAGGCTTCAGTCCCAATGTACTCAAAGTCCTAAGCAGTGGGGAGTCCCATGTCCAAAGCAGGGAGTAGTAAGACTCCCCCCTATGATAAAATGTCTCAATGACTTAATTTTAAACCTTCCAAGCCCTGCTCAACTGACTGTTCCTTTAGGAGGAAAGATCGCCCTGCATGCAAAAAATTGGGAACTCATTACCCAGGACAAATGGGTTTGAAATATAGTTTCCCAAGGATACAGATTCCACTTCCACTCCTTACCAACCCCAGACAGTTGGCCAGACCTACCCCCAAATCAGAGGGCAGAGGCTCAAAAGCAAGTTTTCTCTCTTTTCAGCATCAGGGCTATTCAAACTGTCCCAGAAGAAGAATGGGGACAAGGCTTCTACTCAAGACTTTTCCTGGTACCCAGAAAAGACAATTCCTGGCATCCTATCCTGGACCTGTCCATCCTAAACACATTTTTGGTAATCCCAAAATTCAAAATGCTAACTCTTCATCATCTGCTTCCCATGCTAAGCAAAAATGCCTGGCTGGCAACACTGGATTTAAAGGAAGCATACCCGCACATCCCAACAGGGGAATCTTGCAGAAGATACCTAAGCTTTAGAGCAGGCTACATGCACTATCAGTTCTCTGCACTGCCCTTTGGCTTATCTACTGCACCCAGGGTATTCACAAAGTGCCTAGCTCCAGTCATTGCATTTTGCAGGCAAAGAAATATTCAAATGTATCCATACCTGGACGATTGTCTAATTCAGGCAGAAAGCCAGGACATACTATTAAATCATCTGACATTTGTAAAGAAATTGCTAACTTCTCTGGGGTACACCCTGCCAACAAATTTTATTCCTGGGAGCAAGCTTGAATACAACTTCCCAGATGGCCTACCTCATGCCAGAGAAACAAGTTCATTTGACAGCCTACTTCAGACTACTGGCCACAAAGACCCAGCTATCTGCAAGGAAAATACTGCAAGCCCTGGGGTTCATGGCCTCTTGCATTCTACTAATTCCATATGCAAGATTGCATATGAGGAAACTACAATGGTATCTAAAAAGTCTATGGTGTCAACATTCTCAGGATCTAGAATCAATTATTCGTATAATACCTTGTCTAAAGATAGAGTTCCTTTGGTGGACAGAGGCCTGCCACCAAAACAAGGGACTGCCATTCACTCTACCCCCTGCCACCCAAATCCTAACAACAGATGCATCAGCCTATGCATGGAGGGCTCATTTGGCAGGGCAGTGCATTTAGGGCAAATGGAACCCAAGTCAAATGCACCTGCATATCAATCAAAAAGAAATTTTAGCTGTACAGAATGCTCTGACAGCCTTCAAGGACCACATTATTCCAGGACAACTGTTGGTAAAGACGGACAATACCACTGTTATGTGGTACATAAACAAGCAGGGGGAAACCACTCATACCCTCTCTGCAGACTAGCCATGGCTCTGTGGAACACAGCCTTGAGCTACCAAGTGCACCTACAGGCTCAGTTCCTGCCAGGAAAGCTAAATACATTGGCAGATGACCTAAGCAGAAATCTCATGGACCCAAATGAATGGAAACTGGAACCAAAGATATCATGTTGAGAAACAAATGGGGGAGCCCAGAGATAGACCTGTTTGCCTCCCCTCAGAACTACCAATTGGACAAATTCTGCACAAGGACTCCCCACAAACAAGCTTGGAAAGTGGATGCCTTGTCCTTCACCTGGAAAAACCTATCAGTTTATGCCTTTCCCCCTGTGCCTCTCCTCTCCAAAGTGCTACTAAAGATCAAACAGGACAAACCAAGAACAATACTGATTGCACCAGACTGGCCATGCCAGCACTGGTACCCCCTCTTGCATAGTGTGTCATTGCTGGCTCCATGGCACCTGCCTCAGACCCCTGCCCTGCTGTCCTAGCAGGAGGGCCAGATTCTGCACCCCCAGCTTCAAACCCTGAACATTGCAGCCTGGGTAATTACCTGATCTCTCCGTTACCATCCCTCAGTAAGCAAGTGATGGATGTCATTCTTGAGGCAAGGAGGCCTAGTACTAGAAAATCATATGCTGAAAAATGGAAAATATTCTGTTCTTGGAGCCAAACTCAGGGGATGAGCACAACAGTGCCCAATTTACCTCATATTATTCAATACTTAACTGAGATGCTTCACAAGTGCCTTTCCTTTTCTTCCATCAAAATTCATGCCTCGGACATTTCAGCTCAGTATAATACAGAGCCACCCCTCTTCTCTCACCCATTGCTGAAGCAATTCCTCAGAGGGGCCAAAAACTTAAGACCACCCAGGAGAGTCCCTACTCCAGTCTGGGACCTTAACTTTGTATTGGAAAAGCTCACTTTACCCCCCTTTGAGCCAGCTGCAAATGCAGAGTTGAAATTCCTTTTTTGGAAAACAGCCTTCCTTCTAGCCATCACTTCAGCAAGAAGGGTGCCTGAATTACAGGCCCTCCTGGCAGTGGAGCCTTTCATTATCTTTCATGCGGACAGGGTGTTCCTCAGGACCAATCCCTCTTTTATGCCCAAGGTGGTATCCAGTGTGGCCCTTAATCAGTCCATTCATTTGCCAACCTTATTTTCTAATCCACAGAACAAAGGGGAAAGAGTACTACACTGCTTGGACGTGCACAGACAACTTAGATTTTACCTGCACAAGACTAGGCCTCTCAGGAAATCTGAACAGCTGCTGGTTGCATTTGCTGCAGAGGCAGAGGGGAAGGCCATTTTAAAGCAAACGATTTCTAAGTGGATAGGTCATTGCATTCATTTCTGCTATAAGCACCATTGAAAACCCACCCCACAGGGGATAAGACCACACTAAACCACGGCTGCATCTACCTCTACAGCCTTTCTCAGAGGTGTCCCTACCAGGGACATCCTAGAAACTGCTACATGGAGTTCTGTACATACCTTCACCAAGCATTACCACTTGCCAATTTTTTCTAAATCCAGAGCTGGCTTTGCCACTGCAGTCTTGCAGGGCCTTATAGCTGGTCCTAATGCTATCTAATTACCTCCTCCCATCCTTAGCTTTTGGAATCTACCCAAATGTGATGACTGCAATAGTGAAACATGAAGAACATAGTGCAGTTGTGTACACTTACCATAAATGTAGATGTTCGAGTGTATTTACCGTTGCAGTCCTGGTTACCCTCCCTCCAGCCCCCTGACTTTTATTGACTGTACCTATTCTTGCTTACTATGTTTTAAGCTTTTTGGTGTATTTGCATTTTTGTTGGAGGTGTAACCTTGTATATGATTGATTCCCATTATGGGAGCACCTGACATCTGGGGCATGAAAGACTGATGTAATGGCATTGGCTGCATGCTTTATACCCCTGACTGCCTGACGTCATGGAAGATGAGATAGCAACCGATGCAGGACCCAAGACTTTGATAATCAGGCCAACTGAGGGCTACCTGCAAGCAGATAACCCAAATGTGATGACTGCAACAGTGAACACACTCGAACATCTACATTTATGGTAAGTGTACACAACTGTACTTTGTACTACATTATTGGCCTGATGAGGGAAGAGTAAAGGGAGGTTATAACTTCATTTTTTTTCTGTAGGCAAATCCTTTACTTATGAGATGAGCAATATAGAATGCCCTTCTTACCACTGTGGAGACATAGTGATCAAATGTAAGGTTGCTGTCAACCTCTGTGCTCAGGTCTCTCACCACTGACGTACTTAAGGTGTTGCTATTGATGTGGTAGTTAGCAGGAACATCACTTTTACTAAAAGGAATGATAATACATTTTTTTGCACTGAGTTTAAGGCCATGACTTTGGCACCAATCATTTGTTTGTGTAAGACCCTCTTGTAGGATGTTACATCATTTGGAGATTCTATGACCGCTCCCAGTTTGCAGTCATCAGCAAACTTTGTCAGCCACAGGCCTTTAGTTTTTGCTTGTACTTTGGAGAAATAGATTCCAAACAGTAGCGATCCCAGGACTGATCCCTGTGGAACACCACTGGTTACAGGTCTGCTGTTGGAGGTGGATTTCCCTATTTTGACTATGAGTTATATCAGTGAGCCAGTTAGTGACCCACCTAACAGTATACGGGTTGATGCCTAGTTGGTTGAGTTTGTCAATGATGCCTGAGTGAGAGATAGTGTCAAATGCCTTGGCTAAGTCCAGGTAGACTGTATGCACAGATTTCCCTTTGTCCAGGGCCTTGATGACTGTCTCAAAGAAGTTCATCAGGTTTAAAAGGCACGATCTGCCTTTGACAAATCCAAACTGAGTAGGGTCAAGTGTTTGGAGATTACCTATATCTTTGTTGATAAGGTCCATGATGATTTGCTCCATGGCTGTGCAGATAAGGTTAGTCAGGCTAATAGGTCTATAGTTCCTGGGGTCAGTGGCACCACCTTTGCACAAAGGAATAACGGTGGCTGTCTTCCTTTCAGCTGGTAGAAAGCCAGTGCTTAGACTATGATTGAAGAGAGTACCCAATGGTGTTGCTAATTCATGTTGGAGCCCATGTAGGAGGCACTCTGGGATGTTATCAGGTCCCATAGATGCTGTTTTTTTGGCCTTAGAGAGTGCATTTATGAACTGCTCTTTAGAAATACAAGGCAAGGGACAGGTGGTAGGGATGTCATGGGGTACGTACGTGTGGCTGGGATAGGGGAATGAAGTTTTCACAGAACCTGCCGGCCAACAGGTTAGCTATGTCCACAGGCTCATTATAAATGATATCATTAAGTATCAGTTCGACACAAATCTGGGCTATGCTTTTAGGTTATGGATGTAACTATAGAATACCATGTGACTGTCCTTTGTTGAGGAAGCTAATTTGGACTCTTAGTTTGCTTTGGAAGACTTCACAAGAAGTCTTATTTGCTTGTTTAAGCTAAGGAGGGAGTGATTCCATTTTAGGAGGGCTTGCTCCCTCTTACTCTTAGACTGCAATTTCTTCTGCTTCTTGTAAAGCCTGTTAATGATAGCTGTCCACCAGGCAGGTTTGCTCTTCCTTGAGGAGCTTGTTTTGGTCCTGTCAGGCACAGCCTAGTCAATGGAGGTATACAGGTGTTCGTATAAAGCATTGGTGTAAAGCTCAGCATAGTTGCCAGTTCCATCTGAGGGAGGAGGTGCAGTGAAGCTATTTATACCATCTCATAAAACGTTATAATCTGCTATGGTGAAGTTTTTTAGTTTAGTTGCTGCTTTGGGGAGGAGGGGCAGGTGTGATAATTACTTCGAATGAGACCAATTTGTGGTAAGATGTCCCCAGGGAGATCCTCACAGTGGGGGTGCTACAGTGGTCTGTCATATTGGTAAGCACCAGATCCAGGATGTTGGCACCCCTTTTGGGGGTGTCAACCAGCTAGTCCAGGGCATTGGAGTTAATGAAGTCAAGGCACCTTTGGGCAAGTGAGTTTGTGCATGAGTAATTTACCCAGTCAATGGATGGGTAGTTAAAATTGTCCAAAGCCATGCATGTTTGGATGTATCTTGATAGACTCAAGTAGATCCAAATAGGCAGAGTGGGTGTCCTGATTCATGGATGGGGTCCTGTAGCTGGCAATGGCTTGAATAGGTGTCCTACCAACAGTTAATTGCACCTGAAGTGTTTCCAGGGAACCATATGGTTTAACCAATTTGGAGGTGTGTCTATCTTTACTGAATATTGATGCACCACCTCCTTTAGTTTTCATGCCTTCAGTTTGAGGTCTGAACGTGTGGAACGAGGTGTAACTCAGAATGGCTGGGGTGCACTCCACAGCCTTGAACCAGATCTCCATGACAGCACAGATGTCTGTGTCTTCCAAGGTGAAGACATCTTCTATTGAGTGCAGTTTCATATTGTTGAGACTCCTAGATTTTTGCAGCATGAC
Source organism: Protopterus annectens (assembly GCF_019279795.1). Classification (NCBI taxonomy): domain Eukaryota; kingdom Metazoa; phylum Chordata; order Ceratodontiformes; family Protopteridae; genus Protopterus; species Protopterus annectens. The sequence goes on along the minus strand of NC_056728.1, from coordinate 1,787,638,882 downwards.
CTTGTGGTTGTTTTTAGGTGGAGTTTTTACACTGGGAATTTTTGTCCTTGAAACACCACCTAAAAAGGCACTATGGGGGTGGCAAGAGCCTTAGCCAGTAGCCAAAATCCCAGGGGGGTCAGATGAAGACCATCTCTAGCAAAGTATTGAGGTTTGTCGATCATGTCATCCCAGGCTGACAGTGGATCCCCTTAGAATGACACCAGAAGCTAAGCCAATTATTGAAGTCAGTCATTTTCTGTTTGTATTGAGGCATCATCGTAGGTGAAGGTAAAATGCTGCTTAAGGCTAGGCACATACCTGCCTGAGACACATAGTCTGAGTGCTCAGTCATGTCTCTGTTCATATAGTGCAGAGAGGTACATCTCAAATCGTTCACACCATCATGGACTATGATGGAGTCAAAACAGTACCTGTTGTTGAGAGACTTGAGTGCACGCATGATATGGCATATCCTGGCACCTAACAGAACATTGACCGTGACCTTTTCCTTATCCAGCCAGGTGAGAGAGACATCAGTGTGTCTCACGATGGAATCACCTATGATTAATATGTTTGATTTTGTGTTTTGCCTTAAAGGTTTGACCGGTGAGGCACTGGTTTGCGAGTTGTTATTATATATAATGCATTCTGCAGAGGAAGTATTATGTGTAGCATGATTGGTGTTTGTATTTGGGAGGTCTCTAGTGTTTAGCTATGTTTCTGGTGAGGACCTCTGCATATGCAGGTATGTGTGATGCGGGCTTGCGTGGAGTAGGAGGTGAGGTGTGCATGCTGGCAACCTGCTCATTGTCAAATATACTGACTGGTGTGGGAGAGAGCATGGATTCAAGGTTGTTAATATAGTTGCATCTCTCACACGTTGTGTTTGTGTGGACTAGGAGTAAAGGGTTGTCAGTGAACATGAGGCAGTTGTTACACTGCCTTAGTATGTCCATGTCGACCGGGTTGGCTGGAGAAACTAAACTGTGGGAAATTGTCCATCCATAGTAATAGGTAAATTTATATGATCAGGAAAATAGGTCACACTTAGGAGTGGCTAGTGAGTGAGAGGTGTGTTGGTACCTCTGAGGCTAGGCTTAGTGTTCTACCTGACAGTAGAGCAGGGCCCCAGGAAATGTCTGGAGGACCACAAGCAAAGTGCTAAGGAAAAATTTAACAAACAAAATGTTTGCGTCTTTAAGCACCAGTGGTAACCACCGCTACGTGGCTGTTTGTCTTAAAAGTTCAAATGCAGCCTTATAATGACCATTTTGAGCACATCATTCTGGTAAACAAAGTACATACCATCCAAAATAACTAGAAAACTACTGGTACTTTGTATACATTTGATTGCTGTATGTATTATGTAAGTAATTTATGCACACTGCATTGGAAGATTACTTGTTAATCACAGTCATATTTATTACATAAAAAGCTGCAGAATGCTTTTATTTTAAGAATAAATGTTCAGCGTATCCCACAATAGATGTACATGTTTTAAATGTAAAAAGTCTGTACTCACCATGGTCAATGCACTGCAAGTCTGCAATTAAAAATAGTCTGAAATGCCATTTGTGGCTGTCTGGCATAAAACTAGCCAAGTTATTTTTTTATATTACTAAACTTCCTGGCTTATATTTCAAACAGAAATTGGAGTATCACTTCAGTTGCCAAGATATTTTAGTGGATTTTACTTTAATTGTCAAAAGTATTTTGTTATTACTCTGTTAGTTGTAGCTTCTAGACTAGTGTTGCTACTTATTTGGCATGTAAAGAGTAAGGACATTCATTCATTCATTCATTCATTCATTCATTCATTCATTCATTCATTCATTCATTCATTTATTCATTTTCTGATTGTCCACTTTATCTACTTCAGGGTACTGGAGAAGCTAGTGCTTACCTAGTGCACTCAGACACAAGGAAGAGAAACATTACAGACAGGATGTCAGTCTTTCATAGGATAGCCCCCCCCCCCCCCACACACACACACACACACACAAACCTGTGGGTAATTTAGAGGCTCTCACATGCCCAGTCAGAGGAATCTAGAATACTGGTGAGAACCAACACGGAGAGAGGAGGACATGCAGATTCCATACAGGCAGAAACTTAGCTGAGAAGTACTACTGAAGAACCAAGTCCCCTGAGGCAACCGTGCTAATAGTTGTACCACTGTGCATCCATTTGAAAAAAATACAGCACATGCAAATTATGGACTTTTTTCAGACTGCAGCTTATTTATCTCACAATGCATTTGATAAGAACAGTAACACACATTCATTCATGTTGGATTCAGCTTCTAGTAATGTCAATATGTGTCAAAAATGGGTGAACAAAATGTATATCATCACCCTATTGCTACAGCCAGTTTGAACAATAGGCAGGAAAATTGTTTTGCATAAAAAAATATATATTAAAAGTATATAGTAAAAAAATACAAAGTAGTTTATCAGACAGCCAAATTCTGTAAGTGCAATAATGCCCTCTAGGCTGGTCTTTACAGGGAAATAAGGCCCTTCCGGGCAGAGGGCCAGCCAGAAATGTACATTTTGTACTCACATCTAATGTTGTTGTCCTTGCAACCCACCTATCATTTTAAAATGTACTCAGTCCTCAAAATGCTACCCCGAGACATAGGAAGGAGAAATGTTATTTTCAGCTGTTACCATTTAGACACATAAAAAGTGCATTCCATTCACACAAGCACATCTTGCATATTTCTATACTGTAAATATTTGTTTACAAAGTTCTAAACATTCTGGGCTTTTTGGGTGTTGAAGTTTCCAAGAAATGCTCAGAAAAAAAATTTACTCACCTGAGTATTTGCTTCCATGGGGGGTAAGACCTTCCACTTATGACACTGGGTCTCACAACACCCTTGGCAGGCATTATTTCACTGATAATGCCCATCCTGTCAGGCATTATTGCTTACGTATTGCACTCAAGCCAAAATGCAATGAAAACCATTCCAAAGTTTTTAGCTTAAGTCTGAAAGAAGATTAAACATTACCATGCAATGTGCAAAACCAGTAACATATTGTCTGATTTTATAAGAAAAGGACAGTGCATCTCTGGTTTTATATTTAAGGTGCACGTGCATATTAGTAAGTGGCATTAAATCAGATTGCCTCCTTCTCTTAGACAGTTGTTAGGATTTCTTTGTATTTGTTAATTCCATTTACCATTCCTTCTCTGAGCACACCATCCCCTTATTCTGTCATTTTGTAAATGGTTCTATCAATCCTCTTGCATACACTTTATAGTTCATGTTAATTTTTTTTCAAAACTTATCAGTCATGGAAGGGTGACTTTTGAATTAAGTTTCTGTTTTGCCCTTCTTTATGCTAAATTGATTACATGACTGTTAGTTGGCATAGTGCTTTCTGCTTTTTTTTCTTTTTCTCACAAGTCTTCCTCACTCTATGGGAGGCACTTATGAGCTTCCACACTTACAGTTTCCTCCCAGACATTACAAGTATGAAGATGGGTGATTTGTAATTACATTCAGCTGTTTTTTCTTAGCCCACACTTAGGCTTTCACCGCCTTTGCAAATCCTGCATTATTTTCTGCCTTTTTAGCTGAGAATGTGTACTTCTAGTTGATGTTTTGATATTGCTCTTTAGGATGTTTGGCATCCCATAATGTCAGAAACAGAGTTGTTATGGAATTTAATATCTATCCTTATTTTAGGAAAACAGACTCCATGATCCAAAACATGGCATAAATGAATATATTCCAGTATGTTTAGAATATGCAAGTAATAATCTGGACTGCAATATTTACAGATTAGAAATATGACATCATTTAGTATAAAAAAGTTAAAGAAAACAGCTAACTGCTGCTAGGTTACCTGTGTACTGAATTTACTAAAATATTATTGTTCCTGCAGCAGTTAGTTGTTTTCTTTAGCTATTTGCCATAAAAGTTCAAGCAAGGCAGTAGAGCATTGCATTTTAGTCAACAAAATTCTTGAGCCTGTTTTTTGTTTCTCTCAGACACTCCCTTTCAGAATTCTTTCTCTGCATAAACTGAGTTCCCGCAGGCTGAAAACCAATGGAATGCTGAATTGCTAGAGCTTTCTAACCTAGTATCATTTGTAAAATGGATTGACAGACAGAGGAAAACCCTTATTTCTATAATGACGTTCACTCAACAGAAATCCATATACTGTTGTCATTTCCACAGTTAGACCAACTATAAATATTTCATGCAGAAAAATAAAAATCTTTACATTTCTTGTCGGATTCATAATATTTACAATTCTGATTGTTTCAAATTGTGAAGCCAGAGTAGACCTCTCAACCAACTGGGGACAAATTTCAACAGAATCAGGGATAAGTCAAGAAAAAATCAGGGACAATCAGGGACACTTTTATAATATTAGTGCTATTAACTTGAAAGATTGACAGAATCAGAGCATATGAATTAATACACATTATCTGAAGTAAAAGAAGTTTATAACTCTTAATTATTGTCATTATTCATTGAGTGTAATTCACCACCTTTCCTCCAAAAGTCACTAGTTTTAGGAGGGATTAAGAGGGACAGAGTTAAAATTTGAGTCAAAATCAGGAACGTCCCTGAAAATCAGGGACAGTTGAGAGGTATCACTCCCAAGAGGGGCAGTTTTGTTAACAAAAGTAAATCTATTTTTACATGCATTACCTAGGTCAAATCTCAATGGCCTGCTAAATGTACAGCGGCAGAGCTTATAAAGATACCACACTATTTAAAATGCTTTCTTTCTATTCTTGTATCAATGTACAAATTACATGAGAGGTTGAGAGGCACACTAGGGGACACATCTCCTCTGGTTACACTTAGTGTAGAAATGCTACAGACGACACTCAAAAATCTTGACCTCTGCTGCAAACTGAATGCATTCTGTGCTAGTCTCTACAGTATGTGAGTCCTGTTAGTGCACCACAGAAAACTAAGATGTTTATTTCTAAAATAGTAGCATTGCATATTAAGAGTATACCAGTATGTGTGCGTGTGTGCGTGTGTGTGTGTGTGTGTGTGTGTGTGTGTGTGCGTGCGTGTGTGTGTGTGTGTGTGTGTGTGTGTGTGTGTGTGTGTGTGTGTGTGTGTGTGTGTGTGTGTGTGTGTGTGTGTGTGTGTGTGAGAGAGAGAGAGAGAGGGATGGCTTTAATTTGGTGACTTGTGTTGTGCCTTTGCAACAAACCAAAACAACCACTAGATAAAATATGAATTGCTCACTCTCTGCCGTGGTAAATCATGTCAAATAATAACTGGGCTGAAATATTTACAGAATAACAACATTGTTTAGTAGTTGTAATAGTGAAAGAAACAATTAACTGCTGCTAGGTTACCTGCAGACTGAATACACTACTGTGCTAAGAAGAGCCCTTGTCTGTTTCTTGGCTGATGCTACTAGCCGTATCTTAATGTGCTACTAGCCATATCGTAATGTATTTCACCTTGGCAGGGTCTTTTTAGGTTCTGCTGTATCCTTGGGTTCAGGGTATTATTTGAATGTCATTCCCAAATGACATTTTAGAGTTTGTAAGCCTACTTCTTCATCAGTGTATCACCAGTATGCTGAGCATGGCCATGCTATGATTGGTGTTAAAACAATAAATTCATCCATGTAAATTAAAGCAATCTCTAGTCCTTGACAGGATGCAGGCAGTCAGCATCAAGGGAGTGGCTTTTTTGTTTCAAATGACGTCAAAATGAAGTGACCAAGGGCAACCTTTCCAGGTACTGCTGAGATTAGAGGTATTTCTTGTCATTAACCCCTGGATAAGTTAAAACTTAGTAAAGTAATATTGTAATCCATTCATTAGGTGTATAGCCTTAGCTATCCCACCATGGCTTAATTATATGGTTCCATGAGACTGTTCTGTTTGTTTACCATCCACAGTTGCGGGTTGTGGTACTGCCATCACTTTTTAAGACCTATCACCAGTAGTAGATCCCAGTATTACTCCGATTTTAATATGCTATGTACATCTCCAGCATGGCTTGTCTTATCTGTTCTGCCACTCGTTGTGCAGTCTGCTATGCTGGCAATATGGGAACACTAAGAAGTATAACAAACATATTCTACAGCTGGGTAGCTGAACAAAAGTCTTACACTTGTAAGAAGCCAGCTGACATTAGACAAGGTGTCAGTAATAAATAGTCAGTGGTAGCTTTGTGTAGGTAAAGATGGAACTATGCCAATTTTATTTACCATGACTTACTTTTTTTATGAGAGTCAAGGTTAGTAAATAAATGTAAAGCTTTTCTCTTTTTGTTTGTTTCTCTAAATATTTAGGGTTTTCCAAAGCCATGACAGAATGTACTCTATTCCTAATTCAGATGTCAGTTAAAATTTATAAAATGAGTATTGCTTCAAACTTTAATTTTTGCTGAGAGTGCTCTTCTCAGTAACTGCAATGTAGCCAGAAGTTTCTCCTTCTGCGGTTCATATGGAGTTAGCTGTACTAGTAGCATATTTAATCATACCTGAAAATAATTTTTAACCAACTCTGTTTCTCCTACTTCTGTTTGAACTCCCTGGGTGTCTTTATTCCACAGTTCTCGATTAATGCATGATATCCTGGTATTTTCGAAATTTATATCCCTCTGTATATAGAACGCTATATATGCAAAATGTTTGAAAAAAATTAATACTTCGTTTTCCTTATTTTTCAACTGCAGTGTCTGGATTTCTTGCAGCCACTTTCTTAACTGTTAGTAAAAGATGATCCCATGTGATCAGTACTTCCTGTTTGTGGTTCATGCTTCGAATGTTTCTCTGCCAGCAATATGTTATACTATTAGTACAATTCCTAATGTTGCAATTTTGCTGCTCAGCAACAAGGTGTATAACTGTGTCTAGTTCTGTAGTACAGAATCTACACCTACCTATCTGTATGTCCCATTTTTTTCTATAGATTTTGTAAACTAGGGTGTACACAGTTCACTTCCTGTGTGAGAAGTCTTGTGTTTTGGTAAGAACTTTAAGCTGCTTCATAAAATTACTAGTCATTCATTCCAGCTGACAGTGACAATGTAATGTAGGGTCTAACCACGCTTACATGAAGAATTATAACCAATGGAATCATCAGTAAGACAAACCATACCACTCTTGGCCAGTGTCTGAGCAGTGACATCAGTCTCAAGTATTATGATACAAGTTTTGGCACTAATAATTTGCACACTTTAGTATGTGAACCAGCTTCTGATGTTATGGAAATCATTCTGAAAAAAACATTTCAGGAACATATAAACTTGCTCTGAGAAGGATTAAATCATCCAGGGAAAGTGTAGCTGAGAGCTAAGATGATCTAAGGGTATGTAAATAATAAGAAGACTGAATAGGTATTAATATGAAAATCTGCAAACTATCTAAGGTAGGAATGTCCTCCTTGGAAGAAAATCTAGGAGGATGCAAAAACATGTTTCATAAAAACCTTCTGAAAAGAGAGGTAGTTTCCAAACCATTAAAGTTGGCTAACTCAAAACCAGTTCAAAGCTTAAAATGCTGGTATTGATGACTTATGTCAAATACATTTACAAAATGAGGTCCAGTTAGGATGCACTTTTTAACCCTGGTCAAATGGAGTCTATAACAGAGTATAAATTAATGAGCACTGTCTTCTTCTTCTTTCGGCTGCTCCCATTAGGGGTCGCCACAGCGGATCAACTGTTTCCATTTCTTCCTGTCCTCTGCATCTTGCTCTGTCACACCAACCACCTGCATGTCCTCTCTCACCACATCCATAAATCTTATCTTAGGCCTTCCTCTATCTCCTGTTACCTGGCAGCTTCATCCTTAGCATCTTTTTCCCAATATACTCTGCATCCCTCCTCAGCACATGTCCAAACCAATGTAATCTTGCCTCTCTGGCTTTGTCTCCAAACCTTCCAACCTGGGCTGACCCTCTAATATACTCATTCCTAATCTGTGTAAAGAGAACATTAAAATTCTAGATTTCATAATAGTTGAATTAGGAAAAAAAATGGTATTAGACATAAGATGGAGAATGAAGGTTTAAAGAATTATCACTTTATATGCATATGTTACAAAGAAAGAAAGAGAAATAATGCTTAAGAAAATTCTAAATTATGTATGTGTTAATATGGATATAATATTAGTGAGAAACTTTAACTGGAATACAAGAACAGGAAAGAAAAACAGCAATGATGTTAAAATGATACATGAGATAAAAAGCAGAAAGTTATACATATGAGATAAACATTGGACTTAGAGAAGAGGAGAAATTAAAACTGAAATTGACTACTTCTTAGCATAAGATACTTTAAAAATATTGCAAAAGGGATAAAAAAGACAGGTTTTTCAGATCATATACCTATATGGATAGAGGTATATGAGAAAGAAGGATACATAAAAGTAGGTAAAGGTGTTAAAAGGCTTAATGAAAAAAGACTTAAAGATGATTGAAAAGAATTAAACAAGTTATGGAAAGATTATGTAGGTATGATAATATGGAAATTGGACAAGTTGGTGGATACGTTTTAAGGAAAAATATAAAAAATGTTTCTTGGAATATCAAAATGAAAAGAGAAGAATAGAGAAATTAAGATATAAACAATTGGATTCAAGAAGTGTTTAAGGAAATAATAAGAGATAGAATCTTTCTTGAGAAAGAAAACGTAGTATGTGATGTAAACCAAGAAAAGATTAAGACTGTTGTATAAACAAAGATATTGTTTACAAGTAAGAAAAAAAGCACCCTCCTTGAACAACTTAATGAAAAAGAACAAAAGAATAATAACCGAATTAAAGAACAATGAAGAAGAAAAAATAATAACTAACAAGAATTGTGGCACTCAGGATAAATAATTCACTTAAAACCAATAAATATATTCAAAAAACCCCATAAAAGTGAATCAAACAATGGGGCAGTATAAAAGCTTTATTCAGATCTAAAGCATAAGCACTTTCGCAGTTGAAAACTGCTTCATCAGTTGTTTAAAAACTTTGACTCACGCATATCATTTAAATATACAATCACAACCAATTACAAAGGCCCACATCTCTCAGCCATCTCCTTTCATACAGATTTAAAGCAACATCAACATAAAATGATACTATAGTAGTTTCAGTTTATTTAATGGCCCGTCTTTCGAAAGAGGTTTTAGTAGAACCCTGTCATTAAGGCCATAGCCAACATCAGCCCCCAGCCTAATTATCCATTCATAGGTTCATAGGTTGGTACTAGGCTATTGGCCCTAGGGCCTATACAAGCCTAGCCAAACAATTCCCCGGATATTTCTTCTCACAATATTTACTTCCCTGGACCCCTGTCTAGCAGGGTGACTGATGTGATCCCCAGGGTGAATTTCCTATCTCCCATCCAATCATCAAGGTTCCTTTTGAAGAGGGCCAAGGAGGCGCTCTGCTTGCCATGTATGGGCAGTCTAATCCAGAGTATGGGGAGTCTCTTGGTCAGGAACCTAACCCTCCAGCATGTTTTGTTCATTGTGATGACAAGGTTTAGATCCCTGGAGCATGTGGCTCTGAGGGATTGGGATTTCTTTAAGTGGAGCATGTCCAACAGCTCAGGGTTTGACATGGCCTTGTATGTTAAGCAGAGATTGCCTCTGAGGAGACGATATGCCACAGAGTATAGCTGGAGTTTTTTTTGGATGGTTAGCATAGGGCATCTGCTTTAGGCCTGTGATTCTTTTAGTAAGGTATTTTTGCGGCCTTTCCAGCTGTTGCAGATGTCTTGCGAGGTACATATCAATTCGGGCATTGTACTATATAATGGGTCTAATGAGGGATGAGTACAGTGGGATAATGACCTCCTTTTTTCTGGATGAAAAGCCCTTAGTGATGAGATGTGCCACATAGAAGGATTTCCTGACTGTTGTGGCGATGTGGTTATCAAAGGTGAGACCACTGTCCACCTGTGTCCTTAAGTCTCTCATCACACTTTCAGTGTTTAGTGTACTGTCACATATGTGGTAATTCATGGATACATGTTTTTCCCCAAAGGGGATAGCTATACATTTCTTGGCATTAAGCTTGAGCCCATGGCTCTGGCACCAAGCATCTGTTTCTGTAAGGCCCTTTTGTAGAATATCCACATCATTTGGGGATTCAATAATGGCTCCCAGTTGCAGTCTTCTGCGAACTTTGTTAGCCAGAGACCCTTAGTGTTGGCCTATACTTCAGAGAAGTAGATGCCAAACAAGAGCGGTCCCAGGACTGAACCCTGAGGTACTCCACTTGTCATTTGTCTGGAGCTGGATTTGGAGTCGGCTACTTTTACAGTCTGGGTTCTGTCAGTAAGCCAGTTGCCAACCCATCGAGTGATGTAGGGATTTATGCCCAGCTTAATAAGTTTATCTAGTGGGGGATGGTGTCGAAGACCTTGGCAAGGTCCAGATAGGATGTATGGACCACCTTACCCTTGTCCACAGCTCTGGAGACTGATTTGAAGAAGTCAATAAGGTTCAGGAGACAAGATCGGCCCTTCACAAACCCAAACTGGGTGGGGTCCAGTGTTTGAAACTTGCCAGTGTCTTTGTTTATAAGTTCCATGATAATGTGTTCCATGCCCTTGCAGATCAGTCTTGTCAGACTGATAGGACGGTAGTTCCCGGGATCCAAGGTGGATCCCCCCTTGTGGAGTTGGATAACTGCAGCTGTGCTCCACTCAATGGGCACGAAGCCTGAGGTGAGGCTATTATTAAACATGACTCTTAGGTGAGGTGCCAGTTCATTTTGTAGTTCATGTAGTACACAGCCCGGGATGTCATCTTGTCCCATGGATGCTGAATTCTTAGCTTTGGAGAGTGTTATTTCTACCTGTGTCGCCATGATTACCGGAATTTGACAATCTTTTGGTATTGAGATGGGCCCTTTAGGGGGTGAGAGGGGGGGTGAAGATGGCACTAAATCGATCTGCCAGGATATTGGCAAAAGAGCCTCTGAAACCTCATTTCTATTCTCTATATCCCCCCATCTAAGACCAATAGTGGCTTTCTCAATAACTAAAAACTTAAACATATGTACATGCCAGAGTTATGTATGTGTTTTGCTAGTGCATTGGTAAGACACACTCTCTTTGTATCATATATATGTTCCCTTATTCTATCCCTGAACTGTCTATTTGTCTTGCCTACATAAAACATTCTGCAAGAACAGACAGCTAAATAGACTACATTAGGGATATCACAGGTAGGTTTCACACTAAATTCACACTAAATTTAAAAACTTTGTTGGAACCAGGATGTAGAAATTCACCAGAGGAATTAATATGCTGGCAAAAGCAAAAGTGTAGGGGGGTATAGAGATTAGAACTGAGGTTTCAGAGGCTAAATGGATAATTAGGCTGGGGCTGATGTTGGCTATGGCCTTAATGACAAGGTTCCACTAAAACGTCTTTTGAAAGGCAGGCCATTAAGTAAACTGAAACTACTATTGCATCATTTTATGTTGATGTTGCCTTAAATCTATAAATGTTTTGGGTTCATGGAGAACATAGGAGAAGTGCAGTTTAATAGAGAGACTACAGATACATTAGGAATAGTATTGGAAAAATTGAATATATTAAAAACAATGGGAGAAACTTATTCAGGAAATAAGACACACATGCATATTGTGGATGTTGTATAAGTTATATAAGGAAAAAATTAAATCTGATAAACTCTGTTTTACATGGTACATTAGCATATGTAGCAAGTACATATATGATACTGACCAATTATGAAAAAGAGATAATGTCTGTAATATTTTCATTTATATGGGGATGCAGACTGAATCCAGTAAGAAGGGGAGTTTTGTATGTAAAGGAAGAAGGAGGATTGGGGTTAATAAACCCAATTGTTCATACAGCATCACTGAACCTGTATAAAGCCTTAACAAGTTACAAAAAAGAGAATAAGAATCTAACAGAACACATCCTGTTTGATAAATATAAGTGTTTTGGAAAAAATGGAGATAGGAAAAAGAAAATTATATAAATGAAGGAGTAAAGGAATATCAAAAAAATATTCTTATGGAAGTTAAAGGTGAATATAGCTGACATTATGAAAGAAAACGTTTATTTCCCCTTGGAAACATTTAGAGATAAAAAAAGAAGAAAGCTATTAAAATGAGATACATATGGTGTAAAAAATACATGAATGTAAAATTTTTTTGTGGAAACTGTCAATAAATAAAATGCCTGTCAAGGTTAATATACCCTATAAAAGAAAACAAGAAAGAATGTGTACTCATTGCGGAGAACTTGAAACAACAGAACGTGTTTTTTTTTTTAAATGTATTAGAGTAAAGAAGTTATAGAAAGAAATATGTAAAAATAAAATGCTGAAAGGTTTGGAAAAATAGAACATATAAATATGGATATATTGGAATATGGATATTATAATAAGATGACAAAAAGAAGTGAAGAAAATTTATAGAAGAATATTTTATACTCTATGGACATTGTAGATGGAGAGACTTAATGAAATTAAATTTAATGGAAAATGGATATTAGCATTAATTCTAAAGAAAATACATTACTAGTTTTGGATGAAAGGGTGGGAGAAGTATTTAATAACATAATATTGATTTATATTCTATAAAGGGGTAAATAATATAAATCATGTATACAATATCAATTATTTAAATAAGCAATGATCATCAATAAATAACCCCTACTCTTCGGAGGAGAGGAATTGAAGCATTCTCTAGAGCTGCTAGGCAGTGTCAGAGGGCTGCTACTGCAGTTCTCTGAATTCTATGATCGAGGAGAGTGCAGTAGAGATGGAGAAAGGAGCTGGGAAATACTTAGCAAAGGAAGGAGCAGGAGACAAAATAACTGTTACAGAGTTGGAAATTGGAGGACTGGAGTTACAAGTGTTGGAAAATTTGATGAATCAGGCAGAGACAAACGAAGAAGAGGAAGCATGGAGAAGTGACATAGTTGAGACAGTATTACAGCAGGAAGAAAGTGAGGGGTTGGAAACAGAAACAACAGCTTGTGAAGGGAAACACTGGAGGCATTTCCAACTGGTGAAGTGGCCAGTTTTAAGGGTTTGCCTCTGCAACAGGTTTTTTTTTTTGTTACAAGAAAGAAGTTGTGCAGCTGGAGTCTTCAAAGAAGAATGAAATAAAGAAATGAGAGGGGACAAACATTTTGTAGTTTCTTAAATGCCACAGAGAAGGTGACCAGTGGTAAGAATAAAAAGTAAAAATTTATGGCAATATGAACAGGTATGGCATTAAGGACAGTGTTATTTTGATTCTAGGGTTTGACATTAAAGACATAAGAACACTAATTCATTTGGGAGGTGTAAATTTTTGTGAAGTAACATTTGATAGCTTTAACTTGGAAAACTATTTATTTCAGTGCTTGGGACTACAACTAAAAAGAAAATAAAGGTGCAGTTTAGGGCTTCAGATATGGATGACCATGAGTTAAAACTGTTTTTCTTTCACTTTTAATTTCTCCAAGTCTTTTGTCTTTCTGATATCGTGATAGGAATGGATCCCATTTCTAAGTCAAAGTATGATTAAATTTCATGAAATGAGTATTGTTTCAATCTTTGGTGTTAACTAAAGTGCTCTTTGCAGCACCAGCAATGTGACCAGAATTGACTCCTTCTGCAATTAATATGGAGTTACACACATCTGTAACATATCTAAATACGACTGTAATTTTTTTTTATGAGATCCATTGCTCTGACTACATTTGGAACTGTCTGGGTATCCTTCTTCCACACTGCTCTCATTTCTGCCTGCAAATCCTGGTATTTTATGACTTTGTAGCTGTCTTTACATAGGACACTGTAATCACTGGGTGTAACAATTTCAATGATCAGTGCTACTTTTGTCTTCTTTTCATGGACTACTATATCTGTTTTCCTCACATCTATTTTTTGAATTGTTGGTAATGGGTGATCCCATGTGATATAAACTTCATCGTTTTCTATAATGCTTTGTGGCTCATGTTTCCAATGCTTCTCAGCTACTTCAGTATTGTAATGTTTGTACAATCCCAATGCACCAGTCTTGCCACTTATTATGCCTTTCTGTATACAGGCCCTCTGCCATTAGTATATCATGTCCAGCAACAAGACGTGTGACTATTTCCAATTCTACTTTATAAAATCTGTATTTGTTTCTCCAAAATGTTCAATGGACTTTGTAAACCAACATGTACATAGTCCACTACCCTAGCCTTCCAACATTAGCCTTTCATCTTTTGGTTTAAATTCACCTCTCCTTAACAATTCCTGTGTTAGATCCTGATTGACATGAGGTTGTTTCCAATACCTTTTAGGGCCAGTCAGTCACTCCAAAACTATAACTTAGTACAGGAAGAGAAAATTGGTTTATAGCTTGGATTTTGTTCTTAGATGTTAGAGCTGTTTTCAGTATTCATTTTAGTCTTCTAAAAAATTCCCTGCTAAGTTTTATTCACGTTTGTTCATGCTATATTGTTGATCCTTCATCAAGTCCCAAATATTTATATACTTTCTCCTGCTCAAGTTCTTTTATATCACATTCCTGTCCTAGACTGATATTTTCTTGGTGGAGCAGCTTTCCTGCTTTACAGGTTGCTTTTCCACATTTATCAAGACCAAATGGCATTCTTATATCATCTCAGAAAATTTTGACCACTTGCAGTTGTGCATTCAGTTCCTCATCTGAGCAACTATATAGTTTTAAAACATCCACAAAAAGAATATGAGATGTCTTTATACTTTGTTGTTTTCTGCGACCCATTTTGTAGCCATGATCTAATCTGTTAAGTAGACAGCTTAATAGGTTATGGGCAAGACACAAGAGAAATGGTGACAAAGAGTCACCCTGGAATATCCCCCTTTGAATTTGTATCCCTGGGATAATAATTTGTCCTTTATCATGGCTTAGCTGCAAAGTAGTGTCCCACTGATGTTCTTTGTGTTTCACTGTTGCAGTCATTACATTTGGGTTATCTGCTTGCAGGTCGCCCTCAGTCAGCCTGATTAATAAAGTCTTGGGTCCTATGTCAGTTGCTGTCCCTTCTTCCATGACATCAGGGGTATGAAACATGCAGCCGATGCCATTACCCCAGTCTTTCTTGCCGTGCGGTGCCCGAAGCAGAAGCAGTTCGCAAGTGCCGGTCGGCCGACTCCTGAAATTTTCATTTTCGAGTTTCAGAACCGAAGTCTTCAACTAAAGCTAAGTACCCCGTTGGGGAAACTTTTTCTTGCTCCTTACCGATGTCAGTAAAAGTTAATAATTGCATTACTTGTGGAAAGCAAATACCTCATAAAGATTTTCATTCGTACTGTATTCCTTGCCTAGGTCCTGTCCACGACGTACCTTGCTGTCGGTTTTGTGCTTTATTTAATCAGCGCACTATCCGTCTTTGGTATATTTTCGCCTCTAAATTAAGTTTAATTATCCAGAAATGTCGTTGGTTAGCTATCCGACTACCGGGATTCTGAAAAATGCAAAGATAAAGACAGAGACAGTCCGCCGAGGTCCAAAACTACCGACGACGCTTCTCCTAAGCCAGTCGCCAGTTTGCCAGTACAGAGTGAGGCACTTCCGCAGCCCCTGATACCCACTACTTCTGATTCGCAGGCCTCTACTGAGACCCATTCGGAGTCCGATATGCCGCGAGATACTTCAGCTATGGAACCTGCGGATGTCTCTACCTTGGATGGGTCTGGAGCCGTTGTGCAGGCACCGGCTTCTGAGGGTGTATTCAGGCCTACAGACTTGCATATTAAACTGATGCCTCCTTCTTTACTTAGGCCTAAATCTTGATCCATGCCTAAAAAAATGACACCCAGGCCACATGCTCAGGCCTCTATGCCTAAAAAACAAATTATAAGAATGGCTGAAGATCTACTAACTCTAATCAGGGGTAGTCAACCCCCCCCCCCTTCTAAGAGGCCTAGGACTGAAGTTGATTATGAATCTTCTGATCAGGATTCTGTTTTTTTTTTTTAATTCTTCTGATAATCTGGATTTGCCCTTATCTACTTATGAAGATTCTGATGCAGAGGACGCCATTCCCTCTGCTTCCCCTCTTGAGGATTTTTCTTTTGGGGAAACCTTACATACCTTACATACTCTAAGGGAGCATTCCCAATGGGAAAGCCAGGATTTTTCTGATTCAAAAAAGAGGCTTAGGGATTTCCTTCTCCTATCTCAGCATAGGCCTTTAGCTATTCCTCCTGTTCTAGACATTGTTGATGATGCTTTTTCGGAATCTCGTTTGGCTCCTGAATCCCTGCCTCCTGCTCCCAGAAAACCTGACAGATTCTACAGGGCCCTGAGTCCCACAAGTTCCTTTTCAAAAATCCTATTGCAGATCCAGAGACTATTTCACAGGGGCCCAAGGGCATTAAGGCTTCTACTGCTAAAAATCCTACCCCTTCAGATATAGACTCCAGGGCGTTGGATGGATGGGGTAAGAAGGTTTACACTTCTGCAGCCTTGGCCATTAGGGCTTTAAACTGCCAGTTTCATATGTTAAAGGATCAGCAACATGTTATTGAACTGCTTAAACAGAAAATGATGTTGATTCCTGACTGTGGAAAGTAAAGAATTACAGGATTTAATGCATTCTGCTGAACAAGTTGGAAAACATACTTTGCAATGTGGTTTTGATTAATTAGAGGCCTCTTGCAGGGCTGCTGTTACTGGGTCTGTGCTCAGAAGGCATGCTTGGCTTAAGGAGCAATCTTTGCCTGATCATATTAAAGCTAAATTGTTGGATGCTCCTTTAAATCAGGACCGCCTGTTTCGCAACAAGGCTAAGGAAGTTCTTAAAAGATGGAAGATAAAGCTAAATATATGCAAACTGTTAAAGATTTTTTACAAATTCAGCCTCCTAGATTTAGTAGGCACTGACCCTCTAAGAACTGGTCCTTTCCAGCACCTTCCAGGTCTTCTCAAGCCAAACCCAGACACAGCAAAAACCCCAGGTTTCAGTCCCAGGGGACACACAGAACTAAGCAGTGGGGGGGCCTCCACTTCCAAATCTGGGAATAATAAGACTGCCCCTGTGGTAAACTGTCTCAATGACTTCCTTTTATATTTTCTAAGCACTTATCAACCGACTGTCCCTTTGGAGGGAAAGATTGCTCTTCATGCAAAGAATGGGGAACTCATTATCCAGGACAAATGGGTTTTAAATATAGTGTCCCAGGGATACGGGTTTTACTTGCACATGTTGCTAACACCAAGTGGGTGGCCGGACCGACCCCCCCAAATCAGTGGGCAGAGGCACAAAAACAAGTACTTTCTCTCTTAAGCATGGGGGCTATTCAACTTGTACCAGAAGAGGAAAAGGGACAAGGTTTCTACTCAAGACTTTTCCTGGTACCCAGAAAAGACAATTCATGGCATCCTATCCTGGACCTGTCTACTCTAAACACCTTTTTGGAGATTCCAAAATTCAAGATGCTGTCTCTTCACCAATTACTTCCTATGCTAGGCAAAGATGTCTGGTTGGCAACACTAGATTAAAAAAAAAGCATACCTGCACATCCCAATCAGGGAATATTGCAGAAGATACCTATGCTTCAAAGCAGACTACATGTACTATCAGTTCTCTGCACTGCCCTTTGGCTTATCTGCTGTGCCGAGGTTATTCACAAAGTGCCTAGCTCCAGTTATTGAAATATTCAAATATACCCATACCTGGATGATTGTCTAATTCAGGCAGAAAGCCAGGACATACTTTTGAATCATCTGGCCTTTGTAAAAAGGGTTCTAACTTGTCTGGGGTACACCATAAATGAAAAGAAATCACACCTGGTACCCTGTCAACAAATTATATTCCTGGGAGCAAGCTTGAATACAACTTCCAAGATGGCTTACCTCACGCCAGAGAAACAAATTCATTTGACAACCTACTTCAAACAAATGACCACAAAAACACTGCTATCTGCAAGACAAATACTGCAGGCCTTGGGGTTCATAGCCTCCTGCATTCTTCTAATTCCATATGCAAGACTGCATATGAAGAAACTACAGTGGTATCTAAAAAAACTATGGTGTCAGCATTCTCAAGACCTAGAAACAATGATTCCTATCATACCTTGCCTGCACCTAGAGTTCCTTTGGTGGGCAGAGGCCTACCACCAAAACAAGGGACTACATTTCACACCACCTCCTGCCGCCCAAACCCTAACAACAGACGCATCAGACTATGCATGGGGGGGTGCTCACCTGGCAGGGAAGTGCATTCAGGGCAAATGGAACCCAAGTCAAATGCACTTGCATATTAATCAAAAAGAAATGTTAGCTGTATAGAATGCTCTGACAGCCTTCAAGGACCACATTCTTCCAGGACAACTAATGGTAAAGGCAGACAACACCACTGTTATGTGGTACATAAACAAGCAGGGGGGTACGCATCCTTACCACCTCTGCAGACTAGCCATCGCACTGTGGAACACAGCATTGAGCTACCAAGTGCACCTACAAACTCAATTCCTGCCAGGAAAACTAAATACACTGGCAGACGGACTAAGCAGAAACCTGATGGAACCACATGAGTGGGAACTGGAACCAAGGATTTTCAACATGTTGACAAGCAAATGGGGGAGCCCAGATATAGACCTGTTTGCCTCTCCCATGAACTACCAATTGGACAAATTTTGCACAAGGACTCCCCACAAACAAGCCTGGAAAGTGGATGCTCTGTACTTCAGCTGGAAAAACCTATCAGTCTATGCCTTCCCCCCTCTGCCTCTGCTCTCCAAAGTACTACTAAAATAACAGGACAAACCAAGGATGATTTTGATTGCTCCAGACTGGCCGCACCAACACTGGTACCCCCTCCTGTGCAGTGTGTCACAGTTATCTCCATGGCACCTGGCTCAGACTCCTTCCCTGCTGTCTCAGCAGGAGAACCAAATTCTGCACCCTCAGCTTCTAACACTGAACCTTGCAGCCTGGCTAATTACTTAATCTCTCCTTTACCATCCCTCAGCAAACCTGTGATGGATATCATTTTAGAGGCAAGGAGGCCAAGTACTAGAAAATCTTATGCTGAAAAATGGAAAAGATTCTGTGCCTGGAACCAATCTCAAGGGATGAGCACAACAGTGCACAGTTTACCTCAGATTTCACAATACTTAACTGAGATGCTTCACAAGGGCCTGTCTTTTTCCTCCATTAAAATCCATGCCTCAGCCATTTCAGCTCATTATAACACAGAACCTCCCCTCTTCTCTCATCCACTGCTCAAGCAGTTCCTCAGAGGGGCCAAAAATTTGAGACCACCCAGGAGAGCTCCAACTCCAGCCTGGGACCTTAACTTTGTCTTGGAGAAACTCACTCTACCTTCTTTTGAGCCAGCTGCTACTCCAGACTTAAAATTTATTTCTTGGAGAACAGCTTTCCTTTTAGCAATCACTTCAGCTAGAAGGGTATCTGAATTACAGGCCCTTATGGCAGTGGAGATTTTCATCATCTTTCATGCGGACAGGGTGTCCCTCAGAACCAATCCATCCTTCATGCCCAAGGTGGTATCCAGTGTGGCTCTTAATCAGTCCATTCATTTGCCAACCTTCTTTCCCAATCCAGAGAATAAAGGGGAATGGATACTGCATTCCTTAGATGTGCACAGACAACTTAGATTCTACTTGGACAGGACTAAACCTCAAAGGAAATCTGAACAACTGCTGGTGACATTTGCTGCAGGGGCAGAGGGGAAGGCTATTTCAAAGCAAACCATTTCTAAATGGATAAGCCATTGCATTCATTTCTGCTATAAGCACCATGGAAAACCTATCCCCCAGGGATCAGACCTCACTCCACCAGGGCTGCATCTACCTCTACAGCCTTTCTCAGAGGCATCCCTACCAAGGACATCCCAGAAGCTGCTACCTGGAGTTCTGTACATACTTTCCCAAGCATTATAATTTGCCATTTTTCTCTAAATCCAGAGCTGGCTTTGCCACTGCAGTCTTGCAGGGCCTTCTAGCTGGTCCTAATGCTATCTAAATTCCTCCTCCCAACCATAGCTTTGGGAATCTACCCAAGTGTAATGACTGCAACAGTGAAACACGAAGAACATAGTACAGTTGTGTACACTTACCATAAATGTAGATGTTCGAGTGTATTCACTGTTGCAGTCTTGGTTACCCTCCCTCCAGCCCCCTTACTTCTTTTGACTATACCTCTGTTTTTCTTTACTATGCTTAAAAGATTTTTTGGTGTATTTGCTTTTTTAGTTGGAGGTATATCTTTATACTTTTATATTTAATTGCTTCCCATTACGGGGGCACCTGACATCTGGGGCAAGAAAAACTGATGTAATGGCGTCGGCTGCATGTTTTATACCCCTGACGACCTGACGTTATGGAAGAAGGGACAGCAACTAAACAGGACCTAAGACTTTGTTAATCAGGCCGACTGAGGGCTACCTGCAAGCAGATAACCCAAATGTAATGACTGCAAACAGTGAATACACTCAAACATCTACATTTATGGTAAGTGTACTGCGGTGGTGGTGCTGCGGTAGCATTGTTGCCTCACAGTTAGACGTTGCCCATTCAATTCTCAGTTAGAGCGTCTTCTGTGTGGCGACATGTGTGAATGGGCGTTCCTTCGTTGAAGCTTGTGCGTTAGGCCTGGCAAGCCAGCACATGAAAATCTACTGCCAATCATTAGCGGACCAGAGTTCTGCTGTCGCGACCCCTAACCGGGAAAAAGCCGAAAGATAAAACACAACTGTACTTTTCATGGTCACTGCATTATAATTGATCAATGTAGGGTGTGTCTTATACATTTGTTAGCACTTTTTATGCATGAATGTGGGATGCTGTCAAATGCTTTCTTGTGGTCTATCCATGGCATGCTTAGATTCTTCTCCCTTTTACAGTTTTCCATTATGACTTTATTTAACAACAAATGATCCTTTGTTTCATATGACTTTCTTTCACTATGGAGTAAAATACATGAAGTTAAAAAATATGTGATGAAAGAAATATATGGACTGAGATTGGGAAGTGTAGTTAACAATGGATGTTAAGGATGAGATAATTCAATATATTTCAAATCCAGTGATTGTGAATGGTAAGAGAAATTTTGTTAGGTACCAGGGTCAAACTAAAGCATTTTATTTCTTTGGGGATGAAAATCATTTAGTACAATACTTTAACAAACAAAAATCTGGCCACTGTGAGGAGAGGGGACATAGAGCAAAAAAATATATATATATATAAAAATATATATATATATATATATATAAGTCTTTTTGTAGAAAATGTAAATTATGTAGGCACTTCTAGTTTGACTGTCCCATATTAGAAAAATAAATACAGGTTAAGAGGAAAACTTAGAAAAAAGGCAAACATTAGAAAATGTTACTACAGAATATGTTGAAAAAGAAGGTGGTATGAGGAAGAGGATACTGAAGAAAGTTTAAACAATGAAGAGGTAGTTAGAGAATTATTTACATTTCAAAGCAATGTTAATATACAAGAAAGAACAGATTTGCAATTTTAGAAAGTGAAGAGAAGGAAGAGGAAGAAATGGAGACTGGAAAAGAATAAGATAGTGAAAATCTGTTTGTGAGGGACTTAGGATAACAAAAAGAGAAAGATCTGGAAATGAAACACAAAAAGAAAAAGGTTGATACTGGAATTTTGGCATTAAAAGTGAATAGCATCAAACATGATGTTAAGAGGATTGTTTGTGGTGGAATGGTGATAAAAATAAAAATGGATGGTTTTACTTGTTAGATAGTAGATACAACAACAAAAAGGTAAGGACTACAGGCAGTGGGGTAGGGGCAGATTGTTTGGTCTGTAGGAAATGAGATGTTGTAGAATAGGAATTTTTACAAAGATAAAGAATAAAAATTCTAGATGTAGCAATAGAGAATGATATGTGATATGAAAATGAAACAAAATGTATAAGATTAATAGTGATTTTTGCATATTCTAATTTGATAGAGAGAAACAGCTGCTTCTAGAAATTAAAAAGGATGCATTAGTAAATATGCTAGTAGTGATGGTAAGAGATTTTAACTTTAATATTAGAAAAGAGAAGGGAAATAACTCAGAATATTAAGAGGTAAAGGAAATTAATAAGATTAGGAGATTTCAAAGTAGGAAAGAATTGAGAATGGTGATGTAAAAGGGGAATTTTAAAACTAAAATTGATTATACAGTTTACTATAAAGGCGTGAAAGAAATAACAGGGGAGTACAGATGGCACAGTTTTCAGATCATAGTGCAGTATTGAGTTAGAATAGAGGAAGAGAGCAAAATAATAAAAGGGAAAAGGGATAAAGATATTAAGTGCAGAATTTTGAAAAAGAGGAAGAAATGATAAGAGAAATAGATATTCTGGGAACATTGTATGAAAATGAGTCCATTTTGTAAAAATTGGACACAATGATGGTAATATATAAGCAGCAGTATAAAAAGTATTTAGAAGTGAAAAGAAAAAAGAATTAAATGAAATATAAAGACATTTATGGAATTATGACAAAGAAGAAAATATCAAAATAAGGGAAATTGAAAAATAGATGCATGAAAATAAAAGAGAAAATATAAATTTTTTTCTGAAAGGAAAAAGGGGTAGTTTCTCATTATCTGGGAAAAGAAGTAAAATGAGAGAAGGAAGGGTGGATGTTATCTTAGATCGCAAAGGAGACATTACATACAAAACAGAAGATATGGAAGTGGTAGAGAATTGTGTATGAAAACATATAAAAAAGAGGAAATGGATCTGCAAGAAGGAGGGGAAGTGAAAAAATATCTGAAAAGGTAATTTTTTTTTTTGAAAATACTATAGCAGTAGAAGAAATATAGAATATTATTAAAGAAGGTAAAAAAGAATCAGTGCCAGGATTAGATGGTATTAGTTATGAGTAGTATAAGGAAATGAATAAACACGGAAGAGACTTTTTTAAAAATGAAATGCATAGATGAAGGAAAATATGATGGCTGAAAACATATATGGTGGAGTGATAAAAGTCTATGGAAAAAGGATGAAAGAATAGGTATAAAAATTGAGGCATATAACACTAGGGACTACTGACTAAAAAATATTTATGAAAAAGCTGCAAAAAGGATGGAGTAAGTTTGGATGAGGTATTAGGTGAATGGGTCTATGATATAAAAGGAAGAGAAGTCAACGAAATGTTGATTATAGTGAAATAAATAGTAGAGATGATATTGAAAGAAAAGAAGTAAGACAGATATTATGTGATATAAATAAAGCATTTGATAAAGTGAGATGAAGCAATGTGACAGATATTAGAGGCATATAGTACAGGATAAAAACATATTAATGTAATGAAGAAATGCTATGAAAATTCATTGATGCATGCTATGATAATTGGATGAGTGGGAAAAATAATTAAGTGAGGGGTAAAACAGGGATGCCCAGTGAGTATTTGTATTAATAATGAATGCAGTAATACAGACATATATGTATGTATGAAATGAGGGAGACAAGATGGTGGATGAAGGGAAATGTTATATTACCAGTATGTATGATATATGCATATGCATTAGTTCTAATAAAAAAAAAAAAAAACAAGAGATAGATAAGTGGGGTTATAATAAAGATAAGAAAGCTGTTGAAATGCTGATATGCAGTAAAAACTGAAATGTAGTGAATTTGGTGTCATAACATGAATGGAATATATTTCACAACAAAGGAAATAAAGATTTTGTAAATGACATAGCTTAGTAGAAAGTTTGTTTTTCTGAAAAAGACACATATGTTGAATACTTATGTATTAGGACAAATAGCTTATTTAGGGGAACATTTTTACCTTTCCCACTTAAATGGAAAAAAGTTGTTAGAGATCTTTTTGGCTTACATAATATATATAGAATATATTTCACAAGAAAGGAAATAAAGAGTTTGTGAGTGACTAGCTTGATAGAAAAGTGTTTTGCGTATCATTTCAGAAAAAGACATATATGTTGAATACTTATGTATAAGGAAAACTATCTTATTTAGGGGAACATATACCTTTCCCACTTAAATGGAAAAAAGTTATTAGATATTTTTTAGCTTCATTTGAGGCTCCAGGATGAACCTGGTGAGAAGAGGGATAATTTCTAATAAAGAAGGTGGTTTGGATTAAAAAAAAACTCTAGTGGTGCATTTAGCATCTATGCATTTATTTTATGTAATGAAAAAGGTAAAAGAAAGACAAAACTAAATGATAGAAAATATGTTATATGAAAAAAATAAACATGTATGGGAAGAAAAAGAAGGGAAAGACAAGAAAAAAGTACAGGATTGAAAAAAAAACAATATGAGAATAAAATTAAATTATGGAAGTTAAAAGTAGGTGAGGTTGAAGGGGAAAAGAAAAGAATGATATGATATGATTTTCGAAAAAAATGGTCTAGCCATTGTAAGGAATTAAAATAAGATGAAAAATGAAAAAATAGCAAAAAAAGATAGAAGAAAAAGGTTTGATTTTTTTTATGAAGCAGAGGAGTTTTGTGGAGAATTTTTATTGGAGAAGTTACCAGTGAAAGGGGATATGAAATGTAAAGTGATAGAAGAAGGAAAATGTATCGACTGTAGTAAAAAAGTGACAACAAACCAGTTTTTTGGATTGCAAAAAGACTAAAGTAAAGAATTGTGATATTGTTAAATGGGATAATATACTGGTTATGCCAATGTGGGTGCTGTGGAAAAAAACAGATGTGAGAATTTGTTGTATAACAAAAAAATGGAAGAGGATGGTTTATTAGCTGATATAAGAAGATGGTTGGAGACAAAAGATTGGGTGGATACAAGACAAATGTAAAAGAAAAAAGAATGAACAAATGTAATTGTTTAAATATATTATTTTGTAAATAATTTTATGTATGAATGCATAAAAAGAATGTAAATAATTGATTTAAAGTGTTTTATATGTAAAAAATTAAAGGAATTCAACTAGTTTTGCTAAGTGCTGTGGGATCTTTTACATTCCCCTAAAGTAACATCAAGTCTGGCAGATAGAGTCTCAGTTTAATGTCTCATCCAAATGACAGCACACTCTAGAGTGCAACATCTGCACTGCATGTTAATCCAGCTACCTGGTGTGACAACAAAACCCTCAGTCTTCTGCACCAGAGGCAGTTGTGCTACCTATTGAGCTACTGTTCTGTAGAATAACCATTATTTTACTGGATTTTTAGAAGATCGAAGAGTATAAATTCAAAGCATTTTTATATTTTTCCCTCAGTAAAAGTTACAGATTTATTCTATATTTGTCCTTATTTCTTTTTTGTGCAGAAGTGTTTTAGTAGTTTTGTGGAGTTGCTTTTATGAGTTTCATAATTTCCTGAAACTTTTACTAAGAACTATAAAAATGAGGTTGACTTAATGGCTCAAGTGTATAATGATGAAATGCAAGCTATCATAAGCTTGACATTGTGATAATTTGCCCTTTTGCTAGATATTCAGTTTATTTAGTGGATGGTTGTAGCCCTTAATGGTATATCATGTGTGCATATCCAAAGCATGTCTGTACTGAGTTGCATTACATCAGAGGCAAAAATCATATACCCATAACAGGGTCCTTTTCCTGGACTGGAATTAAGCTAGCAACCCCCAAAACACATAATATGCAAATTAAGGTACATACATATTTTTTGTGTTTAAAATCATTAACTAGGTTGAGTCTGTGGCTAAGAATCATGATACATTTTCTTCTGAGAATTATGCTAGAAATATCAGACTTTTCAAACATATATTCCTGTATTATTGATTGCCAGTAGGCCTGTGCAGCCATTAGTCTGTTGAGTTGGTTTCAAGTCATTTCACAGCAGACATGCATGTAATATGCAGTAAGGCTGATAACGTCAATGACTATCAGAATCAGATCTTTCTCAGAGATTCATAAAGAACCCCACAGGGGGCACTAAGAGCTGCAGCCAAAAGGGGCTGTTTCCATGGTTGTTGGAAATGCAGTTCAGAGACACATTAGTTACAATGAGAAAATACTTCAGTATCAGCTAACTTGCATGCCTATAAATTAGTTGGCCTTGTTGCTAATGTTAAAATCAGCATTTTCCTGTGATAATTACTTCTGGTGGCCCATGAATTGCATTGGCAGAGGCACCCCCTCCTTTCATTCATTCTCTCCCACACACGAAAACACACAAACACACACACACACACACACACACACACACACACACACACACACACACACACACACACACACACATACACACACATCTACCTATCCTTGAGTTGACAGAGCATCCTTGATGTATCCTCTTATTTTTCCCTGCCCCTGATAAATCGCAGATGATTACAGTTTGTCAATAATGCCATACATTAGAGATTTATTCTTCTAATCATTTAGAAGCTGCATCATGATGCTAGACCTACTGTTCTATTAAACTTTTAAGTGACAGTAGTATTTAAACATTCTCCCTGGTGTCATCTAGTATTCATCTTGGCTTTATCTGGAAGTCTTCAGCACTGCCATTTAGAGGTATAGGGACACACTTCCATCCTTTACAACTGTACCTGATTTTGCCTGTGCCCACTTCCTCATAACTCATGAACTGTTACAGTCAGTCAATAATGCTAGGCATTAAGCTTCTCATACTTTATTTATTTACTTTTCTGTTTGGTAACTGGATAAGTGGGCTGGTCAAGGGACCCTTTCCAGCCACGACCTAGGTGCAAAGATCACAACAAAATGAGACATCAGGCAAGCAAGTGAACAAGCAAAGTTATCAGTGAGTATGCATAGTTATTACTTATGTTTACACAGTTAAGCATCGCTTAGAAAAAAACAATACAAATTGAAGCTTTAAAGACAGCTACACAGTGAATGAAACAAGTGATAGACATACCTTCTAGAGCTGAAATTAATACACAATATATACAAAGTATAAGCTGATTGATGTAAAAGTTGTTTGTAAGAACTAAACATTGCACTGGAACCAATTATGTTACCTCATTGTAGAGGTAATTGCATGGGACTGTCTTGAACCCTTCAAGAATGTCTTGACTTTTGCTTTAGAGAAGAGTTTATTCCAAATTGCTGAGCCGAGTCTGGAAAACACAGGTTCAATAATAGTTATTTTAAAAGGAGGACAGCTAAATGTGATAATGTTTTCTTGCTTGTTTCTCAGGGTGTGTTGTCGCTATCTAAAGGGCAGTTTACATTTTAGAAGTAGACAATACTCTTCTTTAAGTACTTTGAAAAGGAGGTTTCACAGCAGGTGGGTTGATCTCTCAACAACAATTTGTCATTTAAGTCTCCTTGAAAAAATTAGAGTAGTGAGAGTGAGAGACTGTGATCATTGCAAATCTGGATATTTTATGTTTTGCAATATGTAGTTTGTGGGTATTATAAACAGAGTGTAAAAGTAGAAAATGTAATCCATATTTAAGTTTGGAAAGGAGAACATTCTTAGCAGTGCTGTGTATGGAATTGGAGATAGTAGATGTGAGATTGTAGCAGAATTTTAACTGAGAAAGGATTTTAGAGCTTTTTAGTTCAGAATATAAGACTAAAGACAAAAGGTCTAGATTGTTAATGAGCTGTTAGGGTGCAGGGTTGAAAGATTTTTCCCTCATTTTAGTTTAACTTTTTTTCGATGATTGGGGTAACATTTTGAAGGCATCCCTGGTGTTTAGTGGTAGTGTAAAGGATTAAATCTCTGCTAACAAAGTATTTTCTGTGTGAAGGGTACAGGGGTTGAAACTTCTTACCTGATCTTTCATTAACTTTTTAAGTCATCTTTGTAGTCAGACCCATTTTTCCCAATTTTACATGGGGTTGGGGAATTATATCAACATTAGTCAATGTGACCGGATCACGTAGAGCCAACTTTTTAAGTGATTTAATATAAGAATTAGAGTAATCCAGGTGTCTAGTGGTGGTACAGAGGATTAAAACTTTGCATTATTAAGTTTTGTGTGTTGGGGGTACTGGATTTAAAGCTTTTCCCCATTCATTTAAATCCCTAGTGTCTGGTATCCCTATTATTCATATATCTATTGTGCAGGAAAACTGTTGTATTAGCTTTTTATGTGAATTTAGGACAATATTTAAAGAATATCCATAGTATCTAATGTTCCCCCTCCCACATGTCTTTCATGCATCAAAATCAATTGCTCTGTTAACTTTTTTCATGAATTTAGGGTAATACTTAAAGAATGTCCCTGATTTCCAGTGTGGAAAATAGTGTGCTATTGAAAGAACATCCTGGGATAATATTCCTCACACCCAAGTCTGTTGTGCTACAAAAGTTTTATTCTATTCACTTTTTAAGTGAGCTTAGAGTATACCAGCTGCTTACTGTTCCCCACAATATTGTAGGATTTGCTCAGTAGTCTAGGGAAGTGTAGAGGTATGACAGCATCCCTCACCCAATTGCACTTATGGACACATATTCCATTCACAAACACAATCTTCCCTATCTATTCCACCTACTCAGTCCACCCAGTTATACACACTGTCTCTATGACACCCACCCATACACACACACACACACACACACACACACACACACACACACACACACACACACACACACACACACACACACACACACAAGCACACACACGCGCACACACATGCGCACACACACACACACACACACACACACACACACACACACACACACACACACACACACACACACAAGCATGCACTAGACCACTCATCCCTTTGCAGGCTAGTTTCTCAGTAATTGCAACCACGCATACACAAACTCCACCACTACTACCTGTCCACTAAACTCCCTGTCACTTTTGACAAATGCAATCCCACCCATTAACAGAAATGGGTGAATGGAAACTTTTGGTCAAGTTAGCTAACTTGGCCGGCTGAACTAACTTATGCAGCTGAGTGAATGCTTTACCACAGGCATTTCCTGGGACAGCACATGGCTAATTAGCACAGACTGTTCCCCCAGACTGCTTCATTAGCACATAGCTCAACCAAGGAGATGGCCCACCACAGTGACCCTGAAGACTGTGTAGGATCACTGCAGTGGGCATGTCACTGACATACTTCTCAACTGTATAGATTTACAAAGAATGTCTGGATTTTTGCCTCAAAGTTTAGGCTTTTTTCTCATAAAATTGTGTTTTTCTGGAAAATCATTGGCAAATCATTGAGGATTGTAGTCAGAAAATAATGACAGACATTTAAGTTTCAGACTTTTTATCCTTCAGAAAATTCATCCTAATGCAAAATCTATTATTCTGTAAATTTTGTAAGAGCAATGTTTAAAACGTGTCATAACTTTTGGGCCTTTGTCCCCCCCATTATTGATAGCTTTGTCCAGATTTCTTACTCTAAGAGGTTGAGAGGTGTGGTCACTGAATCAGAAAGGGCTGGTGGTAGCAGTAGCAGGCATTATTAGGGCTTACTGCTGGTGGCGGCCATTTCTGAATCTGACCCTTTGTTTTGTTGATTTAACCTCACAACCCGAAGCAGTACTTATGTATCAAGAAAGCAACACTTTGTCATTTAAATGTTATAGTAAAAATACAGTTTTGAAAAATATAGAAAATCCATAGTACATTCAAGATGCTGTTTTTTATTTGCCGTTAATCCTATTAGCTTCTACATTGTTTGGTATAAACTTAAGTAATAAAGTGTCTTGTCCTAAAATGTTGGTAAAAAAATATAAAAACTTTACAGAAATGCTGGCTTTGAGAGGCAATGTCAGTTTATGTCCTGAAAGGCAATTAGAAATTGACTTACTACAATTCCACAAAAGTATGGCTTTCATATTAACAAACTGGAAAAAAAGTGAATGTATACTTTTGCTATAACTTCATGTCTAAAAAGGATTGTACTTGTATATAAAGAAAAGAGTCTTCTTTGTTTTAAATTTGGCACATGATATTAAAGTGTGTTTGCCTTCATAAAAAATCAAGATGTATTTACTGGCATAGTATTCTTGAAAATAGTTTTAAACAGGACAAAATACTGGATTATAGGGTCTATATTAGAACATCGAAGTATTGAAACTTCAAATGTTCTAATATCGACCCCTATTCAGCGAACGCTGAAAATAGCAAAGCTGCAGAACACCAAATTTTTTTCCTAGGGAAAGAATTTGGTTGACAATTTCTGTGGCTTTGCTATTTTCAGCACTGTGGTGGAAAGTTACGGGTCATGTTCATGTAAGTGTGTGATTGTGTGGATGTGAGGGTTAGGGCATGGGTTAGGTGAGTTAGGGTTAGGGCATGGGTCAGGTAAGTGTGTGATTGTGATGGACGTTAGGGTAGGGTGGGGTAGGTGAGTTAGGGTTAGGGCGCAGGTGAGGTGAGTGTGCGATAGTGACTGACCTTAGGGTTAGGGTTTGGGTTAAGGTACGTGGATAGATATTAGTGTATGTACAGTTTAGTGTAGGGATAGATGTAGGATTTTAAGTGTATGTGTGTGGAGTGCTGGTTTTTTTGGTGTGCTGGTGTTGTGTGTATGTGTTTCAGAACAGCAAATTTTTTCCCAGGGAAAAAATTTGCTGTTCTGCATGTTCGATATTTTAAGCGTTCACTGAATAGGGGTCGATATTAGAACATTCAAAGTTTTAAAACTTTGGTGTTTTAATATAGACCTGGATTATATTATACTTTTCTTGCAGTTATGTAGACTGCATTCTCATAAAAAGGCATATGATTGATAACATTTTATTTCTCAGTATGAATGTTTTTGCAGAGATAGATCTGGCGACACTGCCCTTTTATCTGAATTAACATTGTTCCCTGATGAGATTTTGAATGTTTCATTCATAGAAGACCATTTACCGGATCCTGACTGTTTGTCACTTGAAGCAGCCTATCCACTTATTAGTGTTCTGATTGGCCAGTTGTTCTGGCAGTCTGTTTAATTTCGATAACCTCTACTCTTTCCATCATTGCTTGGATCTGAACTGTCTGTAGACTCCTGTTGATGTTCAACTGAGTTCCGGATTCCTTATGCTTTGATTATGAGCTTATTGGCTAGTGGACACCTGGTTCACCCAGTTTCATCATGGCAGGTCACAAATTCAATATTTCAAGCTCATATACTAATTGTTTGTTTGAGTTAAGGCTGTGGCCAAAGTAAGCTCACATCTGAGTGATTCTGAATGCAATGTTGCTATTTTAATACTTACAAGTATATAAGTTTACTGGTTTAGCACCTGTTTGTATGTGAGGTCTGACGATAGCTGTAATTGCAGCTAAAAGTGTTTACCTGCATTTCAGTCTAATAAAGGGCAGCAGTTTTGATCTCATGCAGTTTTGATTATGTCTCATTCATTGCTAGGATAACTGAAGGTTCTTGAGCACTGGAGAATCACATTTGTTTTTTATTTAGATATTGGTAGAATTTATTTATTTTATAATAAAGATAAACGTGTTAGTATGGACCACTAAAAAGAATTTCTTCCACAATCCTGTCATCTATATTGAGAGGTTTCATATGTCCTGCCATAAAAGCTTTGTACCTCAGTGTTTGGCTTTTTTTTGCATCTAATCAATTGTTTACCTGGAAAGAACCCTGATGACATGGTTGGAGAGGGTCTATATTAGAACATCGAAGTTTCAAAACTTCGAATGTTCTAATATCGACCCCTATTCAGCGAAAGCTGAAAACATCGAACATACAGAACAGCAAATTTTTTCCTAGGGAAAACATTTGCTGTTCCAAAACACATACGCACAACATAAGCACACCAAACAAACAGCAATCCACACACATACACCTAAATTCTTACAGCTAACCCTACACTAAACTATACACACACTACTAACTATCCACTTACCTTAACCCAAACCCTAACCCTAAGGTCCGTCACTATCGCACACTCACTTCACCTGCGCCCAAACCCTAACTCATCTAACCCTCACATCCACACAATCGCACACTTACCTGACCCGCGCCCTAACCCTAACTCACCTAACCTGCCCTAACCCTCACGTCCACACAATCACACACATACCTAACCCGCGCTCTAACCCTAACTCACATAACCTGCCCTAATCCTCATGTCTACACAATCGCATACATACCTAACCCATTCCCTAACCCTAACTAACCTAACCCGCATTCAATCGCACACTTACCTGAACTCGAGCCGTAACTTTCCACCACAGTGCTGAAAATACCTAAACAACAGAAATGGACAACTGAATTCTTTCCCTAGGAAAATATTTGGTTTTCTGTTGCTTCCATATTTTCAGCTTTCGCTGAATAGGGGTCGATATTAGAACATTCGAAGTTTTGAAACTTCAATGTTCTAATATAGACCCGGTTGGAGATAGTGTGGTTGAGGAAATTCCCATTATGGCTTAGTCCTGATGAAGCTGTCGCCTTCTTATGATTTAGGACCCATGAACTTCTTCATTTGGGATAGCATCAAATACTGTTCTTATTTTTTTTAAAAATACTTCTTGTGGGGAGAAATTAGTTTCACTAGAAAACACCCTGGTCATCATTGGAGTTGTCAAACTGTTTACATTGTTAAACTGAAGGAATGCCTCCATCAAATTTTTATTAAGTAACATCGGTGACTTAAACAGAAGAAAATCAGACTACAGTTCTGACATTTGCTAATATTATTATATCATTTGTCAAGGTGCATAAATTATTCTAGAATATGACACGTTTTTATTTTTTTTTTAATGGAAGAAATACTCATTTATTTACATTGCTCAGTGGGGTGAAGACCATTTTTGGACAGCCCTTTTTCTCAGCAGCTCAGGTAATTGGTCAGTAGAGGTAATCAGCAGGGAAATAGAAAGGATATTTATTTTAGTTAAAAGGGTATGCTGGTGGCAATGCCAATCTCTTTCTTGTGATGTGATCCCAGTCAGTCTCTTTCCTCCCTCATAATCACGCTTGATGTTGAGATGTCTGTGGGGAATTCTATTTCATATTTTCGGTAGGAGATTTGACTGCAATAGTAATCCTACAGCTTGCCACATCAGTGGTCAAACCACCTAATAAAATTGCACATAGAAGCAATGTTGAGAATATATTGAGGTCTTTACCCTCTCCGATTTTTAGGTAACTATGCATGACAGGCATAAGTAACGCATAATGAAAGCAGAAAACATCTGAATGCATACAACTCCCCTGATTAAACTTCTAATTTCAGATTTCTATCTGATGTGTACATAGCTAGAATACACTCCTAATGCTTCAATGAATATTTTGCAATCTTTCTTTATTCTTCTTCTGTTGCTGTCATAGACAGGGGCATAGCTTGGGGAATTTCTCCTTTTATTGCAAATCCAAAAAAATTTCAGATGAATTCTAGGTAGTAAAATGGTCGGCTAGCTGCAGTATTACTATCGTTTATTTACTAATCCAGAAAACAGATGGCCAGTCCTCAAGGTTTTTGTTACCTTAAAGTATCAAAGATTAGCTGCATTTGAGAAACATTATCATGAAAGTTAAGCATTTCTGCATGGTATACTAGAGACATTAGAACAACTCAAACATGATGTCCCCATCCACTCTCAGCAGCCTCTAGAACAGCTTCTTTCGAAATACATTCTTTAAGGCAAATCTGTTCAATTGTTAATGCTAATTACAAATCTTTATAGAGAGCTTTTGGAGAGTATCATAAAATTTTAGCTTAGTTTCTAGATTATAGGGAAAGGAGATGCTGTTTTCTCTTGTTGCATCTAACCTACCCCAGAGGTGTTGCAAGGGAATTTGTGAACTATTGTGAACACGTATATACTCTCTCTAGTTCAATTACTGTGAAGTTTGATATTCAAGACTACACTTTTGGCTCTGATCTTCCTGTCCTATCTAGAGGAGATTCCGAATTTCTGTATTCATTTATTCTAGCTGAGTCACTTATTTATACAATTAAGCTCTTGAAATCTGGAAGGCATCTGTTCCTTATTGTTTAATTGTCGATCTCTACAAAACGTCAGTAAATGTCATACCTTTACTTCATATTCCCTTTGTAGCATTCCTCAGTCAACTGCTTTTGACATATTGTTTGTTTACAGTTATTTCTAAAAGCAGGAAAATACTTATGTTGTTTTTCAGTGTGCAGTTTTTTATTACTATTGAATCTAAAATTATTGCTAAAATAAAAACTGAGTCCTGAGCAAGCAAAAATTGTTAAGCACTGTCACTGATCAGATCAGTGTTTAATATATCAGACCAGTGTGAGCAGATGTTCTTCGTGTTTCAATGTTGCAGTCATCACCTGTGGGTTATCCCTGCTGTGGTAGCCCTCGGCCTGCCCAAATACCAAAGTCAATGTTTTTCTGCATCAGCTGCTGTCACCTGTAGGCTGACATCATGTCATCAGTGCTATAAAGCAAGGCAGCTGACACCATTACATCAGTCTTTCTTGCCATGGAGCCCATAGCAGAAGTGGTTCGTAGGTGTGCCGGTCAGTCACTACCAGAGTTCGAATCACAGCTGAAAACATCTAATGCAAAGTACCCCGTTGGGGGTCTCTTTTTTTTGTCCAAAAAAGTTAACAATTGTCTCGCTTGTGGAAAGCAAATCCCACACTGAGACTTCCATTCTTACTGCATTATTTTAGGCCCAGATCACGACGTAGCCCTGCAGTCGGTTCTGTCCCCTCTTTAATGCTAGAACTATTCATCAGAGAGCTCTTTTTATTGATAGTTATTCTCGTCCTCCATCTTCTCATATGGTGTCGGTTAGCCAACCATCAGCAGAACCTTCGAAAAAGCATAAGGATAAAGATAAAGACAGTCCTCACAAGGCCAAGCCTTCCGACGACTCCTCCACTAAACATGTCATCAGTACTCTGGAATTCAGTGAGGTGCTTTCGCAGCCCCTGACGCCCAATGCGATTGCCATGCAGGCCTCTACTGAGACCCTTTCAGAGTCCGGTATGCCACAGAAATCTTCTTCATCTTCATAGCCTTTGGCTGTCTCTGCCTTGGTTGGGTCCGGAGCCGCTAGGCAGGTACCAAGTTCTGAGGATGTCATTTGCACTACCGATTCCAGTCAGAAACCGACGTCTTCACACCCAACTACTGCTAATCCCAGACCGATGACTTCTCTTAGGCCTAGATGCCAGGCCACCCCTAGGAAATCTTCTTCTAGCCACCATCTTCCTCCGACCCCTCCACCCCAGGCCCAGATGCTTAAGATGGCGGAAGATCTTATTTTCCTTATCAGGGGCGTACAGGCCTCTTCTTCTAAAAGAAAAAGGCTTCCTTCTCCAGAATTATTGTCAGAACAGGATTCTGAGGAATCAGATTGCTCAGACATGGAAGAGGATCAGCAAGCTTTTACTGCTTCTGAGGATTCAGATGTAGAGGAATCCATCCCTTCTGCCTCCCCACCAGAAGATTTTTCCTTTGGGGAAACCCTCCATACCCTTCAGGAACATTTCCAATGGGAATCTCAGGACTTCCCTCAATCCAAGAAAAGGCTAAGAGAATTTCTAGACCTTCCTCAGCACAGACCTCTTGCCATCCCCCTGGTTTTAGATGTGGTGGATGATGTTTTTCTTGAATCCAGCTTAGCCCCAGATACCCTTCCTCCTGCCCCCAGTAAGCCAGATAGGTATTACAGGGTACGAGATACCCACAAATTCCTGTACAAAAATCCTGCTGCAGACCCAGAGGTCATTACACAGGGCCCCAAAGGAGCCAGGGGTGTTCAGCAAAGAACCCTACTCCTTTTGATAAAGAGGCCAGAGCTCTGGACAGATGGCATAAAAAGGTATACACCTCTGTAACCTTAGCCATCATAGCTCTCAACTGTTACTTCCATATGTTAAAATATCAACAGCACACTTTGGAACTATTAAAGCAAAAAAAAATCTACTTTTCCTGACTGCAAATTCTAAGGAGCTAGCAGATTTATTGCACTCCTCTTATCAAGTGACTAGGCATTCTTTACACTGTGGATATGATGCATTAGAAGCATCTAGCAAGGCAGCAGTGTCTGGATCTGCCATTTGGAGACATGCATGGTTGAAGGAACAACCTTTACCTGATCATGTCAAGTCTAAGTTAATTGATGCACCTTTGGACAAAGACCACTTGTTTGGGGAAAAAGCAGAAGAGATGCTTAAGAAAATGGAAGACAAAGCAAAATCTATGCGAACAGTAAAAGATTTCTTTCAAGTTGAATCACCTAGATTCAGCAGGAACTTTCCCTCTAATCACTGGTCCTTTCCTGGCCCTAGCAGACAGGGGCAAGCTAAACCCCGCAGGGACAGGCCACCCAGGTCCTTACAGCAGGGACAACAGAGAACCAAACAGTGGACCACATCTGCCTCTAAGGCAGGGAGGTCTAAGCCATCCCTCTATGGCAAAAACTCTCAATGACTTCCCCCTGCCCTCCCTTCACCCAAAAGCTCGGAGGAAGGCTGCCCCTCTGCAAAGAAAATCGGCTGTAACCAAGGACCAATGGGTCTAAAAGATAATTTTTCAGGGATACAAATTCAATTTCTACAAACTCCCTATCCCCAAAGGGTACCCAGACTTTCCTCCAAATCAGTGGGCAGTGGGAATAAAACAAGTCCAAACCCTCATATCCCAGGGGCCAGTAGAACTTGTTCCCACAGATCAAGCAGGCAAAGGCTTCTACTCCAAGTTATTCCTTGTTCCCAGAAAGGAGGGCACTTAGTGCCCAATCCTGGATCTATCCATTCTGAACACCTACTTGGTGGTCCCTAAATTTAAAATGCTGCCTATGCTGACAAAAAATGCCTGGTTAGTGACCCTGGACCTAAAAGATGCATACCTCCATATCCCCATAAGGGAGTCCTGCAGAAAATTCCTGCATTTCAAAGCAGGCTCAAAGCACTTTCAATTCTCTGCTTTTCCCTTTGGCTTATCTACTGCTCCCAGGGTTTTCACCAAATGCCTGGCCCTGGCCATAGCATTCTGCAGACAGAAAAACATC
The DNA here is from genome assembly GCF_019279795.1 of Protopterus annectens. Classification (NCBI taxonomy): domain Eukaryota; kingdom Metazoa; phylum Chordata; order Ceratodontiformes; family Protopteridae; genus Protopterus; species Protopterus annectens. Next base: position 1,787,602,111 of record NC_056728.1, on the reverse strand, counting down.
CAGATTTATCCCTATCTGGACGACTACCTCATCCAAGCAGAGAGCAAAGAAAAGCTCCTGCAGGACTTACTCTTCGTCAAAACCCTTCTCACTTCTTTGGGAGTCACCATCAATGAGAGGAAATCAAAGCAGATTCCCTCCAGGTGTATCATCTTCCTGGGAGCTGTTCTGGACACAGCATCCCAAATGGCCTTCCTAACCCCAGAGAAGAAGAATTTCCTGCCTCTCGACTTTTCTCAGCTGGCGTCCCAAAGTCAATTCACAGGAAGGAAGTTCTCGCAAGCCTTGGGATACATGTCTTCTTGCGTCCTTCTGATTCCTCTGGCCATGCTGCACATGAGGTACCTAAAGAACCTTTGGTGGCCAAATTCTCACCCTCTGGAGACCTCCCTCCCTCTGATCCCCTGTATAAGTGTAGAGTTGCTCTGGTGGGCAGAGGCATGTGCCAAGAACCAGGGTCTTCCCTTCATCCACCACCCAACAGGCCAGACCCTCACCACCGATGCTTCAGAAGTCACCTGGGGCACCCACCTAGGGGACAGGTGCTCCCAGGACCTTTGGGATGCCCAACACCTTCCATTGCACATCAACAAGAAGGAAATGTTTGCAGTACAGAAGGCTCTGACAGCCTTCCAGTCTCATCTCAGGCTAGGGGTTCTCCTTGTCAAAACAGATAACACCACAGTAATGTGGTACATCTACAAACAGGAAGGGACTCAATATTACCCCCCTGTGCAGGCTAGCCATGAACCTCTGGCTTACAGCCTCATCCATGGGATTACACCTTATAGCCCAATACCTCCCAGGAATCAACACCATCCTGGAAGACCACTTAAGCAGACACATTGTGGACCCCCACGAATGGCAGCTCCATGGAAAAATCTTCCTCAGAGTCACTCAAGTGTGGGGAAACCTAGAGGTAGACCTATTTGCTTCACACCTTAACCATCAGCTAAAGAAATTTTGCACCAGGGAATTTCACCACCTAGCATGGAAGGTGGATGCCTTAACCTTCCCTTGGAACTCCCTCTTTGTGTATGCCTTCCCCCCTCTTCCTCTTGTTCCCATGGTACTCCTAAAGATCAGGGAGGAAAGGCCCAAGGCCATTCTCATTGGTCCATATTGGCCCAAGCAACATTGGTACCCCCCTGCTGTGCAGCCTCACATCTCATCCACCCTGGCAGCTTCCACAGATCCCAAAACTTTTGACACAAACAAGGGGGGAATTGCTGCACCCAGACTTGCAGAATCTCAAACTATCAGCATGGCTGATACTCCCAAGGTAAGGGAAGGGCCCCTGCTAAACAAACAGGTGCTGGACATTCTCACAGAGGCCAGAAGGACAAGCATCAGAAGATCTTACGCAGGAAAGTGGAAAAGATTCTGCTCCTGGTGCCAGGCCAGAGAGGCCAGTTCATCCTTACCTGCTGTCCATCTCATCCTGGAATATCTAGTGGAGTTACTAAATAGTGGTCTCTCCTTCTCTTTGGTTAAGATTCATGCTTCAGCCATTTCTGCTCAGTTTAACACAGACCAGCCATTGTTCTCTCACCCTTTGGTTAAGCAATTCCTTAGAGGGGCTTCTAACATTAGGCCTCCCAGAAAGCCTCCCACGTCACCCTGGGACTTTAATTTTATTCTGGAAAAACTGACCCTACCCCCATTTGAACCTGCTGCCTCAGCAGAACTGAAATTCTTCTCTTGGAAGATTGCCTTTTTACTTGCCATCACTTTAGCCGGAAGGGTTTCTGAACTGCAGGCACTGATAGCCAGTGAGCCTTTCATCCGTTTACATGCAGACAGGGTGTCCCTTAGGACTAACCCCTCCTTTATGCCCAAGGTGATATCTAATGTGACTCTCAGTCAGGCCATTCATCTGCCTACCATCTTCCCCAACTCTCAGAACAAGGAGGAGAGAATTATGCACTCCCTGGATGTGCACAGGCAGCTCAAATACTACCTGCACTTTACTAAACCCTTCAGAAAAACAGACCAACGTCTTGTCAGTTTTGCCTTAGAGGCAGAAGGGAAGCCCATCTCCAATCATACTATCTCTAAATGGATATCACACTGTATCAATTTCTGCTACAGATTTCATGAGAAACCTCCCCCTAAGTCTGTTCGCACCCATTCCACTAGGGCAGCCTCCACTTCCACAGCATTCCTCAGAGGAGTCCCCATCAGGGACATCTTGGGAGCTGCCACCTGGACCTCTGTCCATACCTTCACAAAGCATTATCACCTTCCTCTTTTCTCCAAGGCTAGGGCAGGGTTTGCATCTGCAGTTCTGCAGGGCCTCCTTACCCCTGCCTAGATCTCTTCACTATCCTACTACCCCTCTTTTCAGCTTTGGGAATCTTCGCACAGGTTATGACTTCAACAGTGAAACATGAAGAACATAGTACAGTTGTGTACACTTACCATAAATCTAGATGTTTGAGTATATTCACTGTTGCAGTCCTGGTTTCCCTCCCTCCTTCCCCCTTATATCTTCTTTCTTTTGGGAGACATAAGCTTCTTGGGGTGTTTGTTCACCACCATGTCTTCTGTATATTATCTCCTGAGGCTTCTGTTTGGTTAGGGCAAGAAAAACTGATGTAATGGCGTCATCTGCCTTGCTTTATAGCACTGACGACCTGACGTCAGTCTACATGCGACAGCAGCTGACACAGAAAAACATTAACCGTTACAGATTTCATGGGAAACCTCCCCCCTAAGTCTATTCGCACCCATTCCACTAGGGCAGCCTCCACTTCCACAGCATTCCTCAGAGGAGTCCCCACCAGGGACATCTTGGAAGCTGCCACCTGGACCTCTGTCCATACCTTCACAAAGCATTCAGTCATCACCTGTGAGAAGATTCCCAAACACTAAGACTGGGGATTCACTGATGTTCATTGTGCATACAGCTGCAGTAATCACAGATGGGTTTTCAGCTGTCAGGCGGTCCCTCGGTCGGCCGAATTCCAAAGTCTTGGTCTGGCGTCGGTTGTCGTCGCTTACTCTTCTGACGTCAGGAAGGCCAGAGTATATAAGACACAGCCGACGCCATGTTCTTCAGTCTTTTTTGCCGCGCGGTGCCCGAAGCAGAAGCAGTTCGCAAGTGCGGGTCGGCCAGCTCCTGAATTACGAAAAGATTGGAACCGAAGTCTTCATTAAAGCTAAGTACCCGTTAGAAACTTTTCTTGCCTCAGACCGATGTCAGAAAAAGTTAATAATTGTATTTCTTGTGGGAAGCAAATACCGCATAAGGATTTCCATTCCCTTTGTATACCTTGTTTGGGCCCAGACCACGACGTCTCGGGCTGTCGCTTTTGCGCTACTTTCAATAAACGCACTATCAAGCGTCGGGCGGAGTTCGCCCAACACTACTTTGGTAAAGCTTTTGATTATAAAATATCGTCGGACACTCCGACTACCGTTTTGTCCAAAAAACGCAAGGAAAAGGACCGACACGCGAGGCCCGTGGTCCCTGCAGACACCACGCCAAAACAGGCTACACATGGTCCGGTTCTCAGCGAGACGCCTTTGCAGTCCCTGACTACCGACGACACTCCTTTGGCGGTGTCCTCTGTACCCGAAACCGCTGGGTCCTCGGCCCTTTCCCAGACTACAACCGAAGCCCCTGCTAATGTCGAGCCTACTAATGTGGACAGGTCCACCTCCACCCATGGTGTATTTAGGCCCTCATCTTCTTTTTCAATTAAGGCCTTTACTAAATCCAAAGCAGCCAGGCATCCCACGAGGCCTGTTGCACAGGGCCCATCTCCTGGACCCATGCCTAAGAAACAGATGCTTAAAATGGCTGAGGATTTAATTACTCTTATCAGAGGTTCTCAGCCTCCTCCTGACAAGAGACCCAGAGTGGAGGAAGAATCTCCCTCTTCTGATCAGGGATCCATTTTATCAGAACATTCTGATGCAGAGGAACACCCTTACTCCACTTTTGAGGATTCAGATGCAGAACAGTCCATTCCTTCTGTATCCCCTCCTGAGGATTTTTCTTTTGGGGAAACCTTGCACACCTTGAGGGAACACTTCCATTGGTAAGGCCAAGACTTTTCAGATTCCAAGAAAAGACTTAGGGAATTTCTTTGGTTACCTCAGCACAGACCTCTGGCTATACCCCCTGTTTTAGATGTACTGGATGATGTCTATTCGGAGGCTTGCCTTAACCCTGATTCTCTGCCTCCTGCACCAGTAAAACCTGATAGGTATTACAGAGTACCCAGCTCTCACCAATTTCTCTACAAAGGCCATAATGCTGATCCTGAAACCATTTCACAAGGCCCCAAGGGATTAAAGGCCTCCACTGCCAAGAATCCACTTCCTGCAGAAAGGGAATCCAGATCTCTAGAAAGGTGGGGTAAAAAGGTATATACCTCGGCCACCCTAGCCATGAGGGCCTTAAACTGTCAGTTTCATATGATTAAATATCAACAGTACCTGTTATCACAATTAAGGAACAAAATGTCTCAACCTGAACAACCAGATTTAAAAGAGTTACAGGATATGATGCATAGTGCGGAGCAAGTGGGTAAACACACCTTACAATGTGGTTATGATGCTCTAGAGGCTTCCAGTAGAGCAGCTGCTACAGGATCAGTCATCCGCAGACATGCCTGGCTTAGGGAACAAAATTTGCCTGATCATGTGAAAGCTAAACTTCTTGATGCTCCTTTACAAAAGGATGTACTATTTGGTACTAATGCTGAGGACATACTACGGAAAATGGAAGAAAAAGCCAAATCTATGCAAACTGTCAAAGCTTTCTTACAGGTCCAACCACCACGTTTCAGCAGAAATTGGCCTTCAAAGAACTGGTCCTTTCCAGCCACTGACAAGCCCCAAAGAGGTAGATACAGACGCACAAGGGGCAGAGGGCAATCACAAGGATCATATAGAGGCAGACAATGGCAATCTCCAGCACCAAGAGGTGGTGAAGACAGTGCACAACAATACAGGAAGCAAACCCAATGACTCCCTCATTTCCATGCCAAGCAAGTCTCAGCTGGCAGCACCTTTGGGAGGGAAACTAGCATTATTTGCAAGCAATTGGCATATTGTCACAACAGACAAATGGATACTGGACATTATAAACAGAGGCTACAAATTTCAATTTCACACTCTTCCAAAAATGAGAGGCATGCCAAACCTGCCACAAAATCAACGGGCAGAGGCACAATTGCAAATTTCAAAGCTCCTAAACATGAGAGCTATACAAAAGGTACCTACACACCAACAAGGTCAAGGTTTTTATTCAAGACTTTTCCTGGTACCAAGTAAAGGAACCGACTGGAGACCCATACTGGACTTATCCATCCTAAACACATTTCTACTCGTACCAAAATTCAAGATGCTCACATTACAGCAACTTCTTCCCATGCTGGGCAAGGAGTTTTGGCTGGTAACATTGGACCTCAAGGAGGCATACCTGCATGTCCCAATCAGACAAAGCTGCAGAAGATACCTCAGATTTCTTGCAGGTTCAATCCACTATCAATTCTCTGCATTGCTCTTTGGCTTATCTACTGCGCCCAGAGTATTCACAAAGTGCCTGGCATCAGTGATTGCCTACTGCAGACTTCAAGGGATACAAATCTACCCTTATCTGGATGACTGCCTGATCCAAGCGGACAGCAAACACATACTACTGGAACATCTGGCATATGTGACATGGTTACTGCTTTCTCTGGGATATACCATCAACAAGGAGAAATCAAGGCTAACACCATCTCAGAAAATAACCTTCCTGGGTGCCAACTTGGACACAAACACCCAGATGGCATATCTTACGCCAGAAAAACAAGGGCAACTATCTCAGTACTTCAAAACATTAGCAAAAAGTACCAGGCTTACTGCAAGGAAAATCCTGCAGGCTCTGGGATTCATGGCATCTTGCATTCTTCTAATCCCATGTGCAAAGCTGCATATGTGGAAACTTCAATGGTACCTAAAAAATCTATGGTCTCAACACAGTCACAGTTTGGAAGCAATTATACCAATAATTCCATGTTTGCAAAAGGAATTTCTATGGTGGGCCCAAGCATGTCAAGTAAACACAGGCCTTCCATTCTGCAAGCCTCAAGCAAAACAAGTCATAACCACAGATGCCTCAGACTACGCCTGGGGGGCGCACATGAAGGACAGGTGCATTCAGGGCAGATGGTCCCAAAAGGAAAAGCACCTTCACATCAATCAAAAAGAAATTCTAGCAGTAATAAATGCAATTACAGCTTTCAAGGACTTCCTGCATCCAGGACAATTACTGATAAGAACAGACAACACCACAGTAATGTGGTACATAAACAAACAAGGAGGAACACATTCATACCCCTTGTGCAGACTAGCCATGACTCTTTGGAACTTGGCTCTGGAAAGACAAATCGAACTTCAAGCACAGTACTTGCCAGGACTGGAAAACACACTGGCAGACACTCTAAGCAGAAATATGACAGATCCACACGAATGGAAGTTACATCCTCAGGTGTTTACAGAGATAATCCAAGCGTGGGGGAGGCCGGACATAGATCTTTTTGCCTCCCACAGGAACCATCAATTGAAAAAGTTTTGTTCAAGGACCTTTCATCCAAAGGCCTGGAAAGTGGACGCCCTTTCATTCAGTTGGACAGCATGGACAGTTTATGCATTCCCACCACTGCCTCTTCTGCACAAGGTGCTTTTGAAAGCAAGAACAGACAAACCGAGGATGATACTGATTGCTCCAGATTGGCCAAGGCAACACTGGTATCCACTCCTGAGGAGCCTAACACATACTCCTCCCTGGTCCCTGCCTCTAATGCCTCTTCTGCTGACTCAGAACAGCTACAAAACTCTTCACAGTCAGCTGAAAACACTCAACCTCGCTGCATGGAAAATTCCTTAACACCACAACAAACCCTACTCTCCAAGGAGGTGCAGGATGTCATTTTGGAGGCCAGAAGACCATCTACTAGAAAAGCTTACTCCGCAAAATGGAAGCGGTTTTGCTGTTGGAATGAGAAAAGAGGCCAGGACCCTAGAAAATTGAACTTGCCTCAGGTATTACAGTACCTAGCTGAACTGTTGAACAGTGGACTTTCTTTTTCTTCCATAAAAATACATGCCTCAGCCATTTCTGCAGAATTCAACACGGATCCTCCTTTATTTTCTCACCCACTCTTACGACAGTTCCTCAGAGGGGCTAAGAATATAAGACCTCCAAGGAAGCAACCAATACCAGCCTGGGACCTTAATTACATACTAGAAAAATTAACATTGCCTCCTTTTGAACCTGCTGCCTCAACAGATTTGCAATATTTGTCCTGGAAAACAGCTTTCCTTCTGGCCATCACTTCAGCTCGTAGGGTTTCTGAACTACAGGCCCTCATGGCGGTGCAGCCCTTCCTCATCTTCCATCAGGACAGGGTTTCCCTTCGTACCAACCCATCTTTTATGCCAAAAGTGGTATCCAGGGTAGCCTTAAATCAAGCCATACACCTACCTACCTTTTTCCCTAACCCTCAAAACAAAGGAGAAAGGCTGCTACACTCTTTAGACATCCATAGGCAGCTACGTTATTATTTGGACAGAACAAAGTCCTTCAGGAAATCAGAACAACTTTTTGTGTCCTATGCCGTAGGGGCTCAAGGGAAACCAGTTACAAAACAGACCATTTCCAAGTGGATTGGCCACTGCATACGGTTTTGTTATTCCTATCATGGGAAATCTGTCCCTACTGGTATCAGATCTCACTCCACCAGGGCCACAGCCACCTCTACAGCCTTCCTCAGAGGTGTTCCTACTAAAGATATTTTGGAGGCAGCCACTTGGAGTTCTGTACATACCTTCACAAAACACTACCACCTGCCCTTATATTCCAGAACAAGAGCAGGCTTTGCCACTGCTGTTTTGCAGGGCATTCTGGCTCAACCCAGTTCCTCATAGTACCTACCACCCTATGCATAGCTTTGGGACTCTACCCATCTGTGATTACTGCAGCTGTATGCACGATGAACATAGTACAGTTTTGTACCTACCATAAATGTAGATGTTCGAGTGCTAATACAGCTGCAGTACAGGTTTCCCTCCCTCCTTCCCCACTTGGTAAAGGCATGGGGCCTAACAACCTCTTCATACCACCTGACTGGGTTATCCTGCTATGTTTTATTTGCTTGCTTACACTGTTTTTGCATTACATTGCATTGCTTGCATATGTAGATAAGCTTTATTTATGTATTGCCTTCCTTTTGGGGGCACCTGACATCTGGGGCAAGAAAGACTGAAGAACATGGCATCGGCTGTGTCTTATATACTCTGGCCTTCCTGACGTCAGAAGAGTAAGCGACGACAACCGACGCCGGACCAAGACTTTGGAATTCGGCCGACCGAGGGACCGCCTGACGGCTGAAAACCCATCTGTGATTACTGCAGCTGTATTAGCACTCGAACATCTACATTTATGGTAGGTACAAAACTGTACTTTCTCCAACACTGTGGGGAAAACCTGGAACCTACTTCCCACTGAACTCTCATCACTTTCTTCAACATTACTTTTCAAAACGAAACTTAAAGTATACCTTAGAACTCACTGGCTATGCCCCTGTACTAAACCAGACTAACAATCCCCTCCTTGCTATGCGCACTGTATACTTACTTCACTGTTGCTGCATTAAGTATAGCTCTTTCATAAACCACAGAGAGTATGATCTGTTAAGCTAAACAAAGTTTAGGTTCAGTAAGCTGAACTTAGTCTTTTTAAGGAACCACTGTAGAGTATGAACTTGTATACCAAGCTATCAACTTTATGAACGTGTCTCTTCCTTATAAATAATTTATTTATTTTTTTAAATATGTTAAGTAGTAAGATTACTAAGTTGTATGTAAACAATTACATTCTAGTCTTAAATTTGTACAGTACAGAAGTCACTATTATCTGTATAGTGGAGCTTATCTCCCCGGGCCTCTACTGAAAATGGACATATATCCCATTGGACTAGCCCTGTCAACAAATATAAAATAAAATAAATAAATTGACTCTGGTATTTGGGCCGGCCGGGGGCTACCACAGCAGGGATAACTCACAGGTGATGACTGCAACAGTGAATACACTTGTAGCATCTACATTTATGGTAAGTATACACAACTGTACTTTCTTTACATTTTGACTCATTTGTAGGGGCCCTTGGATTGTTGTATCATTCGAAGCTTGATATGCTCTCAGTAAATTAAATGGGATATTTATTTTTACTGTTCTTGTAATCAGTGACTTTCAGCTAATTTTGTTACTTGTATTAATGGTCTTTATTTCTCACTAACAACTAACGTTAGAGCCACTGGGGTCTTCTAGTGCCTTGTTCTCTGAAAGTAGGAACTAGATGGGATATCATTTGTCCCCTTCTTATTTAACTTTGTTTTGAAGTGTTTTATAAACTAAGAATCTGATTATGCCTCTATTTCTAGGAACGACCCATATATAACCCTTACATTTTGCAGATGGTATTTTGCTCACCAGTAGATTCAGTTACTTCAGGCTTTTTCACAAAAGCTTACACACTGACAAATTATTTGTACCTTCTCCTCATATCCAATTAGCTTTACATGGTTTTAGTGTATTGGAAGAGGGCAGAACTTACATAGCCTTAAATATTTAGGAGACACCTAAACCCTCATTCCCAATTCATGAAAAGAATCATATTTTCATAATCTCTGAGTTTAAGCATTTTCAGATTTTGACAGATGGATTTGTGTCCCTCTCTCACTGTTAGGCTTAACATTCTGAAAATGAATATTTTAACATACTTGACATATCTTCTGTGTAACAATTTCTATGCAGAATGAATCACCTAAGAGTTGCCGGTTGTGAACTGTGTCACTCACTTTTGAGGGTGCTGTCAGGCTCCCAGCTCCTCACAGTCTTTTCCTTATGCCACAACATAACAAAATGACGTGTGTTCTCCTGTCTATCCAAAACTGATATCTTCTTCTTCCTTAAAACCAGCTCCGCTAAGCCTATGAGCCTTACTGTATTCAGGGGCTACTTCACAGCTGATAGACGAAGAAGTCAAACACCCCCCCCCCCCGAGGAGCTAGCAACATCATCCAGCCTGCATCCTGCGCTACTATGTGTATAGCAAAATTTGCCTCTCAGTATTTAAACCGCTCTATTAAAATGCCTAATCCAGGCGGCCACAGTGGTGCAATGGTTAGCATTGTCACCTCACAGCAAGAGGTTCTCCGGTTTGATCCTCGGCTGGGGTGCCTTCTGTGCGGAGTCTGCATGTCCTCCCTGTGGTCGCGTGGGTTTCCTCCAGGTGCTCCGGTTTCCTTCCACATCCCAAAGACATGGTGCAGGTGGATTGGACACTCTAAACTGGCCCTAGGTGTGAGTGCATGTGTGTGTGCCTTCTGTGGAAGGTTGGGCGCCGGGCTGGCAACTCGACACTGTAAAACTCCACTGCCAATCATGAGCGGACAGGTGATCTGCTGTGGCGAACCCTAACTGGGAAAATCCGAAAGAAGAAGAAGATTTAAAATGCCTCATCCATCACAAGTATATTGGGAAATTCAGAAATAACCCTTATGGAGCAATTCTCTTTAACAGTTTTGTAAAAAGAGGAAAACTGCTTGTTATGAATAATAATTCTCTTCCTACAATCATAGAAATGATCTAAACCTGGTTAGTAAAGATCTCAAGAACACAATAAGAGAGAGCTAAGCAAGCTATGAACTAAAAGTGCCACCTCTTCAAGGATAATCACAATGACAGATGTCATTGCCACTACTCTAGCTGCCAGATTCAGCTGTAATTTCACTGTGTTCATGTACCCCTGCATTCCCACATTGCTCCTTGAACTACCCTTCTTTCATAATAACCTTAAAACAAGTCCTATCAGCATTATCACCAGATCTGAATTCCTAAAGAACATATTCACTCTTAGACTCTCCACTGCTTATGTACAGATGTCTGTAGAACTTGCATAATAGTGCCATTACACAAGCGAGAACTTACAACAGATCCTGGAATATGTAGACTGATTAGTTTCCTAGCATCATTTACAAAATCATGGAATGTGTCATAGTTAAGCTTATGAGCAGTGAAATAGCTGACCTAATCAAATTGGCTTTGAGAAAGGTGGATCCTGTTTACTCAGTCTAGTCAACTTATTTTAAAGAGTTATTAAAACCATGGGCAAGGACAAAGCTATATATATTACCAGCAATACCTGCTAAAGTCTGATACTAAAAAGCAAAAATGTCATAAACAATTTAGTAAAAAAACTAAAAGAAAAACTTAGCCAAGCTAGAGTTTTCATTGAGTAATATCTTAAAATTCCTGAAACAGAGGCACATGGGATATATGCAAATTACCCTCCAAGGGCATCAAGTGTTTCAGCTATATGGCCCCTGTGTTTCTAACATATAGCCAAACAGTCCATTTATTCTATGCTGATGAGGTCCTAAGAAGGCTGAAATATGTATGTCCACAGCTAGTGGTGTTTGGCTTCATTGGCCTGAATGTATCCATAAAGACTTAAAAAGAAAAAGTGAAAAGACATTCTGGGACCATTTAGCAAAACACTTGATGTCCTTGGATGGTTGTTTGCATATATCCCATGAGCCTCTATTTCAGGACGTTTAACGTATCATGCTGATACTACTGACATGCTTACCTGCTGAAATATTAACTGCTACAGCATCCATTAGGTAGCCAGTTTTGTTAGTGACAAGTGCCATGGATCACACACTGAAAGTTGGTCATAGTTCTTCCACACAAGGAAATATCTCTAGTCATGTCCCACTAGGCTCAGTCCTGGGCCTCCTCCTCTTTGGTATCTATGTCTCTGACATTATTGCAGGAATCAAAGGCCAATGGCTAACCAAGTTTGCTGATAATGGCAAACTGTGCACTATTACTAACTCACATTATCCAAGAAGAGCTTGGCAATGCTTTCAGCTGGTACACTGATCATGGTATCAAGCTTGGTGCCACTAAAATATATAGAGGAGCTTCATTTGGAAATCATAAATATCTTAATACAGATTGCATACATACCATATCCTTAAAACTGACACAGCCATTAGAGGTCTGAGCACATTTCTTTGACCATTGTGTGCTAATCAAAGATATGAAATTATTGTACCTCTCTCTCAGGTAATTATCAAAGAAATATTTCCTGGATCTATGAAGTTATTAATCCCTTTTGTTCTTCCCTTTATGCCTATTACAGTACATAATGCTCCCTCCAGTGTATAATTTTCGAAACACCTTGATCAACTCAAAAAGCCACAATGATTTCTAACTAAAAAACTTGTAGGCCTGAGCTCCTTAAGTCACCTACTAGATTAAAAGTCCTATCACCTTGCTCTGTCTCATACGGGCTTCTATGTGGTGACCCTTTCTTAGCTTTCTGTGCTTGGAAAGATAATGGCCTACTGCACCAACATTACCTTCAGAAAACTGGCAGTCTAATAAAAAACTTCTGCAAAGATCTTACCCTTTACTGTAACATAAATAAGATCAATTTCTGACCCAATGTATCGTCTTTTTATGCACTAGACTTCTCTTGTATGTCAGACAAAACAATATTCTGGCCACCTTTAAAACCAGTTTTGATGAGTGGTTATTTCCAAATTTACTCCTGAGCTATACAGTATGGCTGTCCTTGATGAGGACAGCTAATCTATTTACAGGTTTGCTGAGTATGCACTGGCTAGGCATCTCAATCGTTATTCAGACTGCTAGCCTTATAATAACATTGAACCTTTGTTATGTATGAACATAAGTCCAAACATCTTAAATGATTTAACACTTTTAATAATAAAACAAAATATCAGGAGAAACAATAACAGTAATGAAACTAGAGCTCATGGTTTCATATCCAAGAACTTCTTTTCAGATGCAACCTTGCAGAGTACCTTAGTAAAATAAGTTGGGGAGAGAGCTTGCAGAAGTAACATATTTTATAGAAGAATACTTATCTTTGGTTTATCTTCACGTGTACCAGTTTGGTCCAGTTAAGTGAGCCCTTTAATAGTCAAGATACTTCAGGCATATGTATGCCTGGTGGGATTAACTGTCCAAAAATGAGTACAATAAAAAATGTAAGATGTCTTCTTATTCCAGAAGTATATCTATTTTAAAAATGCACCTGGCTGGAAATTCACAGAGAAGGCTGAAGTGTATGGTCTTAGATGGATATAATTTCTTCATGGTTTGGAAAAAGCAAAGTAAAGATGGGTGCGTAATGTTTGTAGGAATATAATTATTTTCCTCATGGGAAGAGGAAATGTTTTCCTTGTGGGCTGACTGGACATTTTAGATTTATACTATTAAGCCTAAAAAGAATTATGAAGGTGTTGCAAAATATGAGTACTAGGAGGCTTCTTTTGTTAATAAACTGTTGTA